>NC_030853.1:9841878-9844149 GCF_000208745.1 Theobroma cacao | reverse complement strand
ACTTAATTGATTAATATAAATTTTAATCAATTAGTTTAGAATCAATTCCATAGACCAAGATTGGCATCTAGCAATGCATCATGGCCACCCAATTGTTAGGAGAGTCAAAAGGTTCTTTGACAACCTTTCAGTGTACAGTCTATCAATGTAATTCATTCCCTCATCATATATCCCAGAGATGATAAAAGCTTGATACAGTGTCTACTCTTATTGACCTCCATATTTGTTCCTGCAATTATAGCATTAGCTTTATAGAGAGTTATGAAACCTTTTCCATAATCTCCATATCGCCTTGGCCAAGGACTTCAATAAGCGAATGTTAACCAATAACTGATAGGATATGTCCTCTAAAACACTTGAGGTGATGATTCCTATCTTGACCACTCATTTGCCTTCACATGCTTCATACTATACCCAAAAGCATCCTGTTTTGGCATCCTTGGTTAGGCACCCGTAGGGATGAAATCAAAGTATAGCACTCCACACATAAGACAACCTGGTGTCTCAAGTCTAGGGAGTATTTACACAACTAACACATGAGAAGTGTTGCATAGACACTAGAGTGTATTACCAAATCCACTTTTCATGGCGGGTCATGTTCAGTGAACTTGCTCTCCTAGGCAAGCACCTATATTTTAGTTTCAAGTATCTTTATACTTCAATCTATGAGATCAGTTGCTTACTTCCAAAGTAAGGAATATAAAATATACCAGTCTCTAAGCATCATTGATGTCTAGTCTCAATGATACATTGACCAGAAACATTTTGAGATTATGCTTTGATTCATAAGGATCTCTCATAACTACAACTCATTACAGTTCTTTTGCAAGGCATATTAATCTCATGACTTCATCCAATTAGGGACTTATAACTCATTATAATTGATGTCTTTTTTATGAAGGAAAACCTCTAATCATTCAACATGAATGATACTATTGCATGATTGGAATCAAGCCTTAATCAATCCTAATTGGCTGCAGGGCTCATCCCAACATATATATGGTTCAATAACTTCAAATATCAAGGTTGTAATTATGTTAGAACAAATGTATGAGAGCTAAATCATTTCAAGAACTTGTCAAGAACCATTTAAATAATATTCAAGAAAATTAGGATAATTTTGTCATAATCAAAACTATAATCATCAATTTAAAACTAACAAGAGCATTTAGGTAACCATGCACATATGATATTTCAAATATGCGTAATGAACTAGTAAGAGAATAATCATGCTTTCAAACAAGTTTCATAAATCCTTTATAAATATGTACCAAACCTTTAAATATTTAAGTATTGCGTTCAACAACATGGAATCCATAAAAACTCATTTGAGAATCAAAACCTTTGAATGGCATCAAAAAAGGGTTAACTCATGAATTTATCATTTCAACTATGGCATCGAGACTCACTTTCTAGAGCTCGACAACCATGCTCATGAACTTGAATAATTAGAACTCGTCTAACCTCATTATAATAATTAATCTTACCTCTAGCTTTCTGTGAGACCCTGTCAAACTCGATTAAAACACGGTATTGTACCGAGTGGTACAACTAAGTTAAATCGAGCCTTTAACTAGTTCAAATAGAAATTCTAAGAGGAAATTGAAAATTTTGAAACCCACAGAACGACTTAGAATAGTGATTCGAAGTTCAAAGTCCAATTTGAAGTCCATCAGGAAAATTGTTTGATTAGGGACAAAATGGTCATTTTACCATTTCATGATTTAATGGAGATTTCTAGCCAAGATTTGATCACATTTGACCAAGAATAATTATATGAAATCTAATTATGATTATTGGAGTATAAATGATGTTTAGCAATGAAAAAAAATTGATTCCCGGTATTTTTGGAGCACAAGGGCAAAATGGTAATTTTACCACTAGAGGACTAAACGGGAATTTTTATAAAATATTTTTTTTGCCCCATTTGATTAATATTGATCAATATTAGTGTTATTTTAGGTTGAAAAGTAGAAATAATGAGATTCCGGTACATTTTGGAGTATAGCGGCAAAATCGTAATTTTTCCATCTCGGGGCCAAATCGGTAAATTTCTCGCCCCAGTACCTGTCAAGACCAAGGGATTTTAATTGTGGTAGGATTGGATAAATACCAGAATATTTGTGGTGGAAAATTAAGAAGAAAAAGTCAAAAAGTTAAAAATTTGGGCCAATAAGCATGTGACACATGGCATGCTTGATTATTTTATTATTTTCTATAGAAATCAGCCCATTAAATCCCCAATTCCCTCACCATATTCGGCCTAGGCAT
>NC_030853.1:9832642-9839940 GCF_000208745.1 Theobroma cacao | reverse complement strand
AGTAAGATAAAATAATAGGCTTGCATTGTTGGTTTAGTGGATTATGTCCATTGGACCCATGCGCCGGTCATGACCCGGAATTTGGGTAGTGACACTTTCTTTCATAACATTCAAAGGAACCTTGTCCTGACATTCTCATGTTTCATGCACATAAAATCTTTACTTATCAATCAAGATATATTCAAGGATATAAATAATTCTGTGATGGTTAAGCCCCCGTCAACCTTGGACCAGCAATGTTTAAACCCCATTGCACCTTAGGTTGGCAATATTTAAACCCCATTGCACCTTGGGCATCAATGCATCATAAGAGTGGAATCATCACCTCACTCTTAGAGTGGAATTTATACCTCACTCCAAGCTTGTGCTAATGGTGAAACCCCAAAAATCCTTGGATTAATAAACAAACATATCATATCTTATATCGTGTACTCGTACTCATAACATATGGTAAGTGGAAACTACATCACATACTTAGATCATACCCTTCAATAAGTGTTTTTTATCATCTCATGTGATATGTGGAATCTACATCACATAATAGCATCATACCATTTATCATGTACTATTCATCATCTCACATGGTATATGGAATCTACATCATATACATAATATAATGGCATCTCTCATGCATGTGTAATCATCTCATATGGTATATGGCATTTACATCATATACCTAGCATTATGGCATTCAATATATTCATATCATGTGCTTATTCTCATTTTCATGGTATGTGGCAATAAAATCACATACAACTTAATATACATACATTATGCAATCATTCATAGCTCATCTAACATGTTGAATTATCACAACATGTTTATGGCATCTTAGCTTGTTTTAAGCATTTCATACACATCTTATTGAAATGGTGGTTTAGCATAAAACACTTGAAAAGACTTGTCCCCCCTTATTTAAAACTATTACGTAATCGGATATGTACATATAGACAATAGCTTTGAAATCCATTTTTCAAACATGGATTCATCCACAAAAGCCCTTTCATTTAATATAATATTTATGAGAAATCATGTTTACAAATAAATCATCAAATCCATGCTTTTAACTTTTCATATCAACATAATTTGAAAGTGGTGTATCCACTCACCTTAATAAAAGCATGCTTTTAAGCCTTGCTTCGTCAAACCTTGCTCGCTCTACAATATTTGAGCTCTAACAATCACCTAGAAACATAAATCTTAATATAAGTTCCTGGTTTCTAGCAAAAACCCATTTTTGAAGCTACTAAATTTATTAAAAAATCTTTCCTTTAAGTTTCAATAAATTTCCATACTTCAAGCCCAATCCATAAATGAACAACCTTAACTTTTCTTACCTTCACAACCTCCTTGAAGAGCAAAACCACCAAAATCCATAGCTCAAAAATGGATTTAAATGAGTTGAAATTAGAAAATCCTAGTGTTAGGTCATACCCATGAGATTTAAACTCAAAAATGCCAAATCTTACATCAGATTTGGGTTGGAAGGTTGAATCTTTGTCCAACGGGGTCTTGGGAGGTTAGGAGAGGGTTTGGATGGTGTTGGATTGAGTTGGAGGCTAAGAAAGTGTAAATGAATTTTAGGGTTAGTGTTGGGTTTTAGAATTTTTCCACATTTAGCAGGAGAATCAATTCTTGACTCCTAAGAACTGACTTTTCGTGCACCTAGACTTGCAAGAATTGATACCTTGATTCCTTTGAATCGATTCTTGAATTCCATACTTGCAAGAATCGATTTCTTGACTTCCAAGAATCGAGTCTTTTAGTCCAGAAACTATTATGACTTTAAAGAATTGATCATTCCTTGCTTTAGGTTGATTTTTTACACTTTCAATACCTACCTAAGGTTCATGTACAGCTTGGAATCAAGCCCTCTTGCCTTAGAATCGATCCCTTAAGGTTAGATTTGTAAAAATTGCCTTCCTTTGGCCATCATTTCATATCATACTCTCATCCAATCATCATAGCAATAATTTCACGCCAATATAGGTGGGAAAACTCATCCAACATCCAACATGGTATTGAATCATAATTCATTCACATAATCCACGGGCTATCATATTAAAGCCAAATCAATATATTTGGATTCCTTTTTCACCCATTGTCGTAACCATCATTTTCCCATGAATGTAACTCACAATATGGAAAGATTGAATCATCAAGTGACAATAACCTTTCATTGATAATCATCACCAATGTATAATCCATAAAGGTTTAAATTTTTATCAATTTCCGTTATAAGAAAAAATCAAGATTTCACGTTCTCTCCCTCTTAAGAAAGTTCATTTGAATTTACATCAACATAATAGACTATGCTACTAAAAATAAACATGGCTACTTCACCCTAATCTCATCTTGGGTTCCCATGTCACCTCCTCATTAGAGTGATTTTGCCATTGGACTTTGACCGAGGCTAACTTTTTGGAGTGAAGTTTCTTAACTTGCCTATCCAATATGGCTATAAGCTCCTCCACATAACTTAAGTCACCTTCTAGTGGAATGGTCTTGTACTTGATCACATTGTTAGGAATCTATCAGCTCAATAAGAATGAGGAAAATATCCAAGGGGGGTAAATTGGATTTCCAAATATTCTTTCTAACAAATCGAACTTTGAAGCTTGATGACAAGTTTTTCAAATTTGTTTTCTCTTTGAAACAAACTTAAAGAAATGAACAAAAGAGTTGAAAACAAATTTTGGAAACTATTCAAAATAAAATATGGTAACATATCAAAAAGGATTTGAAGAGTGAGTAAAAGAATAAGTTTAAAAACAAATATTCAAATCCTTTGAAGAGTAAATTGAGAAACTGATTTGAAAACAATAATTCAAATCTCTTCACAATAAAGTGAAAACATAAAAGTATAAAAGTGAATAGTGAATGAGCTGTGAGTTTCAAAAATTTCTTCAAGACGAAAAGCATAAGTTGGAGAATAAGGGAAATTCTCAAAGGTCTTTAAAGCAAAGTGAACAATCAAAAGTCAATGAAGATTGAGTTGGAGTAAAACAAGTATGAAAACAAATATTCAAATCTTTTCATAAAAAAATAAATTTCACAAGTGAGAGGTAGTGAAGAGTAAAGAGAAAAAGGTAGAAGTTCAAGAGTAAGAAGAAGAGAAAAGACACAAATGATTTATAGAGGTTCAACCTTCTCCATAGGCACTTGTATTGTCACGACCCAAACCCAGGGCCATGATCGGTGCGCAAGCCCAGCAAGTGAGCCCACTAGACTCGAGCAAGCCTCAAAGTTCATATCCAAGCATACTCAGGCCAAGGGACTCAATCATCAAGTATTCATAATAAATTCGAATAAAGTACAATATCCTTGGCTTAATTTCCATACAAATAGAAATAGGGCCATATGTTGGCCATCCAAATGGGTTCATATGTATTAATCGTTAATATACAACGTAACATGGCACGTAATGCCTACACACATTATCCACAGCAGAAGGTTTTGGCTGACTCAGTGGAGTGACCAAAATGGAAAACCTTCCGATTGCCAAAATCGGTCTATCTATAGATGATCTTTGCCATGCTTCTTCGTGGTCTATTTATTTACAGATGGTACACAAATGGGTGAGTACTATAATACTCAATCAGTGGTACAGAGAATCAAAATCAATTATATGCATATATACATAAAAAATATAATAACTATATTGCACTCTCAGTGTGTCCAAATAATCTCTCAATACATCTCCAAACATAGGGGGACATAGTCATCCCTAGGTTCACCAAATACAAGGGTATATCATCCTCCTCAAAGTCATCAATATTATCACATATCATGGGGCTTACCATTGAAGCTAACCAAATCATTTAAACCATTCTCCAAGGCACATTCTAGTTGTTGGAACATCACATAAACGTCCTATCATATGTATATCAAACCTCTTATGGCTATCTCACGTCATACACGAATCAATTCAACGAGTGGTCGTCCCCTGGACATAATAAAATCAGGCTCAATGGTCAGTTGGTAGAGAATCAAATCTCTCACAGGGCCAAAGCTGTTTGAGGAAAAACAGAGCATGCTCAGTGTTGAAGTAGCTAACAAAAAGTCAAAGTCATTGACCAAAGTAATCTCTCGACGGTTGGCATCACCTAGAGTATTCTCATGCAAGTGTTATCACAATCATCATCTAGAGTAATCTCCCAACGAATGGCATCGTACACTACAAGCAGGACTTACACGTGGGATATCAACCACTGCCCCTACTTACCATTATCCTTGAGGCATGGGCATAGTCACAGGGTGTCGAACTCCACTCATCCATAAATCGGATCAATGTCCAGAATTCATCCCTCAGATGAAAACACAAATCCACAATTAAGGCAATCACTCTTTTATCATTCACATTTTTCGTATCAAACCCCGATTCACATTTATCAAGTTTCAATCATCTTAAGCTCGGTTAGATTCTAGGTGCCTTTAAGTCTCCAAGGCCTTATTCAATCAAATTGTCTCGTCATATCAATCACCTAGGGTAATCCACTCATAGGGGTTCAACATAGCCTACAAGCGTCCTAGTTTATGCTTACACAACATAGGCCACCATATGGCTCACACCACAACACACAATCACATACATACATATACATGTATATTATTCTCTAGATTAGGTTCATTCATCTTGTGAAACCTTGATTTTTATAGACTCATAGCTAAAAGTAGACGCAATATCACTAACTAGGGGTAATTTTGTCATTTCTCATGGTGAGCTCCTGGAAGTAGCTTTCTAATATTATTAAGGCCTAAGTAGGCCTCAGACATAAATGAATGATGAAAATAAGGATAAAATGACGAAGGAAATAGAAATAATGATGATTTCCAAGGTAGGGGTAAAATGGTCATTTTTCATCTCGAGTCAAAAGTTTTAAGTTTTCATGAACTCGAGTATTTCTAGACTATTATGGACTTTATCTTAGTGTCAAAAGAGTAAAAAGATTGCATAAAGGATTGGAGGAAGACAAAGCCAACTTGTTAAAGGCATTTTCGTAATTTAAGTGAAGTTTGGATAAGCTTAGGCTATAAATATCTCATTTCTCCAGCAGCTTCCTCATTTTTCCAGCAGCTTCTTCTCCTGCTTCCTCCCATCTCACATTTCTTCATCTTCCATGGAAGCCTCCCTTAAAGCTTCCATAACTCTCTTTCTCTCTTTCTCTCTCTAGCTTCAATTTTAATGCTTTTGAGCACTTTTCCATAGAACCTTTTTGCTCTTTCACTCTCTCACCTTAAAACCCTTAAAGGTCTTTCCTCAATACTTTCTCTCACTAGATGGACATTTTTAAGAGAGAGAGAGAGAGACTTTCCATGATAGCTTGAGTATTCTTGAGAAGGAATTCAACTATAAATCCACCAAGGTGAGTAATGAATGAGGATTGATTTTTGGTTGTTGATAATGGCTAGTAATTGGAGTTGTGAGTTGTTTTATTGTTGAGGTTTGTTTATTTATTTCTAGTGATACTAGAGTAGAGAGAATAGATAGCCAGTCAAATGGTAATTGGAAGCTAGTTAGGAATAACTAGTGGGGCTTGATTTAAGAAATAGCTTTTAGAATTGTATTTATGCAAATTGGGTTGGTTGTGATGTTGGTGTGTGATAGGTTCCGACAAGACCTCACATTTTCATTTGGAGCAATACTCAAAGTTGGAGTCGAGTAAAGATTCAACAAATACTGGTAAGTGAACTTGCATTTCAAAATTTTCTTTGGGAAATGTAAATGTATTTGGATGAAACATTTGAATGATTTTATCCAACCTTTCTTTAAAAATGTGTGCCGGGAAACAAGCCCTTAATAAAATATTTTGATGTTGTGAAAATGTGAAATGTGTAAAAGGATGGATCCATGTGCTCCTATATTATGTTTGAAAAACCTGACCCTATAAACACATGTCATGACATACATGCACTGAGTAGCATGTTATTACGCTAGGAAAGTTCCTAAGAATAGACGAAATTCGGTATTGTACCTAACGGTACACTAAAGTTGATTTAACCTCGAACTAGTTCAAATAGGACTCGTACGATGAAATTTCATATTTTACAGTCCAGGAATGACTAAAAATGATTGTTCAGAGTTCGAGGGTTCATTTGGGGAAAAATTAAAAATTTTGATGTTTAGGGGCAAAATCGTCATTTTGCCACCTAAGATAATAATTTGATCATGGAGCGAAATTTTTTACCACAATTAACTATTTGGAGTATAATTTAATGATAGGAAGTGAAAAATTTCAATTTTGGCAATTTTCGAAACATAGGGGTAAAACGGTAATTTTGTCACCTCGGGGTAAAAACCATAATTTTCACCACCCAAAACTTGTCCAAATCATAGGATTTACTTATTTTTGGTATGAATAACTATGGTATGTTAAGTGGTGAAAAATTAAAGTTTAAAGGATAAAATTTTAAAAAAAAGCCAACGGGAAAGTGACACATGGCACTATTTAATGATTTAATATTATTTTAATGAAAAGTCAGCCCATTTAAACCCCATATTAAGTGATGGCCGGCCATAAGGAGAAAAGAAGAGAGACAATAGAGAGGAAAGGAAGAAAAGAGAAAAACCAAAGGAAAACTAGAAAATTCAAAGGTGAATTCGCGTTTTTCGTCCGTTTACGCCTCTAACGGTAAGATTTTTCAACTTTAGCTTGATTTCTACCTTTCCTATGCCTTTGTTTTCATTTAGAATGCTTGAGGAGAGAGATCAAAAAGTGATACCAAGGGCTGGCTGAATTTCAAGTGAGAGGAATTTGAAATTTTTATGTTTTGATTTATAGTTAAATTGATAGTTTTAGATAGTTAAATGTGTATAGAAATCAAATTGGGCAAGAAAGCATGAAATTTTCACAACACCCACCCTTGGCCGAATCTTCAATGATGTGCAATGATGAAGGACTGATTTTTATTCTAAGAGAAACGAAGAGAAAATGATGAAAAATGGTTAAATGTGATAGAAAAACAAAGTGGAAAATTTACGTAGTTAATGTCCCATTTTTGGCCAAATTTTCCAAGGAGAAAAGTGAGCTGATTTTGGTGATTTTAGAAGATTATTGGCTGATATTTAATGGTTAGAAATGTTGGAGAGAAAATGGGAGAATTTAGAGCTAAAATAGAGCATGTTAGCAATTTATCGGGTAAAGTGCCAAAAATAGGTTAATACCGCGTTTAAGCCGTTTTAGGCTATTGCATTTCATACCATGCATTAGTATAGGATTTAAGTCAATTATATAGTGATTTAGCATCAATGTGGTGAATTGGGTAAATTTTGCAATGTGTTTAGGAGGAGAGCCTTC
>NC_030853.1:9783371-9827818 GCF_000208745.1 Theobroma cacao | reverse complement strand
GACGTACAACTTTAGAGTTCACTTCACGCCAAACCACCATGTGAAGGTGAACTCAGCCAACGCCAAGGAATGGCTATGTTTTCAAAATAAAAACATGATTTATACGTACATGACTTTTTAACAGCCTTGGTGGACTCGGTTGGGATAGCCCTAGGCCAAGGTATCCCTAATAATTGAGTATGAGAATGATTTTGGCACGAGCCAAACTTTTTAGGAAATCATAAGCCTCGTTGTTTATTTGGGGGAAATGAATCTATTTTATTTTATTAAAATGAGTTCGAAATGCTATGGATCATTTTTATGCTAATCTATTTTATCTGTCTCCATTTACTCAACTTTAGATATTTTAGATGGTATTTGTTTACTCACTGGGATTATATAATCTCATTACGCTCTCTTTCACCCATTTTAGGCTCAAAAGAGTCGATAGATAGCTCATTTCTTTGAGGGCTACAGTTGGACTTGCATCCTTAAAAACTGTAGGTTCATAGCCTTCATTACTTTTAGTCGTTCGTGGGCCCATGTGTCACTGAAAATTAAATCTTATGTTTTTGTTATCTGTATTACAGTATGTATGAATTTATTTAGCTTGTACATTATAAAAATTATTTACCGGTAACTCTATAAATATTGTTTTATAAGAAAATAGAATATTTTATTAAATATTTTTATTATATTCAAATAGTTATAGTTTCACTTTAAATGAATGTTTTAGACATCTAAACTTATTTTTGATTATGAAATATGTGTTTTCAACTCGCATACTACATTTTTAGCTGGTTTCAAGGTTTTCGAGGAAGAATGACCAAAATACCCTTGTGAGAAAAAAATTATTTTCCTATTGTTTTGATTTGGAAATAGTTTATAATCTCTCAAAACATGATACTTAGCAATTGTTGCTCACAAAGGAGGTACGAAAATTGATATTAAAGCCTTGTGAGGTTCCGGTTGGCATTTCAGACAATGAATGTCTATCAGGACATCGCGACGGTTGCCATGGGCTCGAGGGGAGTACCGGGTCGTGACAGGGGGGGTCACACTGGCCTGGTTCTTGCTGTAGCGAGAAACTCTCAGGTCGTTCCAATTTTTCTGGTGCAGTGCCTTCACTTTAACATGGATTTTGACCACCTTCTGGTTAGAACTGGGCAAAGTGGTGAACATAAAAGTTGTATCCCATCCTCTTAGCTTTCTAATGGTTCAAAAATCAAGTCAATTGGACATCTTTAGAGGGAGATATACTTGAAAAACCAAAACATATTCAAACCAACAATGTTTCTCGCTGCAGCAAGAAACTTGTTGTCATGCTTGCTACTTTGCTTGATATTGACATATTTTTCACCCATTTAACTTCATGAATTGATCATGGGTTTTTACAACACTATGGGGTTATTAATCAAGTTTGAAATGAGGGGTTTTTAGTAAGAAATATATTAATTGCATTGTTTTTGAAACAAGTGCATCATAATTTCCAAGTTCTCCTTATCAATTGCTTGTTCCCTTCTTATGTTCACTCATTGAGTTTTATGCTCACATTTTTAAACTTTATGTTTTCAGATTTGGAGTGAATTGGGACCTAGATTGAGTGTCCACGTATGCTCGTCCTCTTGGTAGGTACTATGGCATCTCAGTATCGGTACCTTCACTTAAAGTCATTCTGCTGACGGTTGAGAGTCTTTTGTCTGTGTACAGGTATATGTAATGTAAACTACTAAGAGTCATGTTATAAATGAAGTATGTATATTTTGGATTGATGATGATGCCCTTATGAAACGATAATGAATGACAGTACTTTGAGCTAATACAAATATGAATATTCAATTGCTCTAAAATATTACTGAAACATTCATCGTTGAGAATTACAACACATGGTTTTAAAGATGGTGGCTGGAATGAGGAACAAGATCTCATAAAGAGGCTTGCTTGGGCCTAGTGGGCTATGCCTATTGAGCTCATGCGCCAGTCATAGCCTGAAATTTGGGCTGTGACACATCTAGGCCTATGTACAAAATCTTGCACCAGTGCAGCGCATCTTCCATGCGTCATGCATTACATGCATTTTTTTAAAGTAAACCCACTCACAGTGACAATAAGAGGCACTTCCTACCTAGTTTCGATCCTTAGCCTTCAATTTTTGTCTAGCTTGCCAACAAGTTGATTTACCTTTGTTACCCCTTTCAAACACATCAGAACGTCTAAACGTTAATTATTCTTGCTTTCTGAATAAATGCCAGCTTTTGCACAATTTATCAATTCTTAGCAATCCAACTATTTAAGCTTAAGTGCTTCATTAATGAGCTAAACCCCTACCTTAGAACCTGGATTGCACTAGTCTTAGCTCCAAATTCTTCAATCCAAGCCAAAAAGGGGAAAATACTAAATTTAGAGAAAAGTTAAATTCAAAGTTATTGACCAATTAAATTAAAAAATAATCAATAAAAACATTAAATCTTACCTCCATAATGGTTTCCCAAGCTCCAAATAGCTTGAAATCACTTCAAAAATCCATTTGGGACCTTAGGATTTTGGGTTTCTAAAGAGAGGAAGGGAAAGAAAGAGCTAAGAGAAAGAAATGGATGGAAAATGGCTTGTACACCTTTTTATTTTTGCCTTCCCTCTTTGATGTGTATCAATACATTTGCCTTAATTTCGAATGAATATATCAATGGGTAATGTACCGATACATTTTAGGCAAAATGCCCCTGGGTCCTCTCTACTTTAATTGTATCGATACGTTGGGGTAATGTATCAATACATGTTCATCATTGGCCAAATGTATAAATACATTCTTGCATGTCTCGATAGAAAATCCTCCTAGGGCCTTTATTGTTCATCTTGCCAAGAATGTATCCATACATTGGGGTATGTATCGATAGTTTCACCCTTGTAGGTAGTTCTAAAGTTCCAAAACTCCATAAAATTCAAGTTTAAAACCCCGAAATCATTCCTTGTTAATATCATAAATCAAATTGTTCATTTAACTTAATCCCATACACATATAAATCCACAAACACAACATCAAACTTAGATCAAAACCTATGGAACTTATCATATATTTCATCACAATCTTGCTTAATTGTCAATATTTACACTCTTAAACACTTGGCATGCAATCATTTCATTAAGGTTCTCAAGACTCCACATATTTCATAAACCATTCTTATCTTACATCAAAATTTGGGGGTGCTACATGCATCCTTTCTTTTAGCTCACCAAGGAGTTTGAAATCCACCATGGCAACTACTTTATTAAAGGATCAAGCATATCCTTGACAAACTATTGCTTTTCATGGATTAAGCATAAGCTTTACAAACTGCTTCTTTTCATGGATTAAGCATAACCTTTGTCTTTTTAAGGATCAAGCATAACTTCACTACTTTTTTAAAAGCTTAAGCATAACCTCTCTGCATTTCAAGGATTAAGTATAACATCATTACTTTTTAAAGGCTTAAAAATAATTCCTTTACCTTTCAAGGGTTAGACATAACCTTAGCGTTTTCAAGGATCAGGCAAAACCTTTAAAAAATTACATTTTAAAGATTTATGCATAACCATTTTCTCTTACAAGCTCAAAGCAAATGATACCTCTAGAAGGTGGGTTTTGCTTAGTAAGTACATGGAGGAAAAGTTTGGTAGAGCTAAAGAATGATTACAAATGATGTGAGTGAAAGCACACAGAATTTGAAGCACAAGGTAGCTCAAAAGCTCTTGGAAGAATATAAATGGCTTCCTTTAGCTTGGTTTTTCTCTTTTTTTCCTCTTATTCTTCATTTCGTTTGAGTCTTGATCAAATGATCTTTTTCTTAACTCTTCTCGTACCCAAAATGTGTTGGAGAAGTCCCTTTTATACTTGGATAAAGTTTATAGTCATTGGGATGATTTGATGGAGGAACTAGCCATTTTTCTGGTCTTTTCCGTGTCTAATGACTACTTTTTGAAGTTTGAGAATCGATTCTTGCCTTTCCAGATGTCAATTCTTCTTAAAGCCTAGAGCTTTCTATTTTGTGAGAATCAATTCTTCATTCCTGAGGTGTTAGTTCTTCTTGTTTGGACTTGAGATTCAAAGAATGTAAAAGATTTTTCCTTTGACAAAACAACTTCAAATACAAGTTCAAATATGAATCAAGGCAACATTAAGCACATCAAAAGCACTCCAGGATTACTTGAACCATTCAAGAATTACTTAAACAAGATATTTTGATTAGTTTTGTCATGTTAAAACTCTAATCATTTTCAAGCTATTAAAGCTAACAATCTCTCCCTTTTTGATATGATAAAAACCTTGAGAAACATTTGCTTATAAAGTGCTCCCCTTAAATAGTTGCAAGGTTCAAAACTTGAAGATCTAATAGTCCTTTTTCAAATGCAAAGTTTGTCAATATATCTCTTTTTTTGTTATATCAAACAGTAAGGTAGAACCACAATAAGCACATTAGTCATTTTCCCATCAATGTTAATACAAAATGATAGAAAAAAGAAAAAAACTCCCTCTTTCTAAAAGCAAGTAAGCATAAAATCAATTGTGAGCGATAAAATCATTTTAAAGCTCATTTTACCAATTGGTAAAGCTCCCCTTATCATTAAGCATTCCATGTATGTTAACTTTAAAGCTCAAAACACATTAAAGAGATGTATAATCATTTTCAAGCTCAAGTGAAGAAGAGATAAAATAAAGTTTGATGTCAATTTAAAGCAAGATATCAAATAAAAATACGTAAAGCTTGATGCCAATGGTTGGAAAAGAGACTTGATATGAATTGTAAATTTCAACATTCAAGGATAAGTGAGAGATATTAAAGCACATTTAGTGTTAGAAAGATATTGCCATTAAATAAGGACACCAATTGTTGAATTCTCACCACAACTTGTTGTTGAAGATATCAAATGCTAATGATACCAATCTTGATAACCTCCCCCTTAATAAATCATAAGCTTAAAACAAATTGTTTGGAGAGTTCCTAAGCATGTTAATGGCATCATTAGTTATCAAGTATCATTTCTAATCATTTTCAAGCATCATTAAGCATTTTCAATTTTCATAATCATTAAACATCATCATGCATTTTCAATGAAGTAACATCAATTAATCATCTCAAAAGAATTCTCCAATGCATAAATGATTGACAACTCAAGGAGAATTTTCACGATAAGAGCATATCATCAAAAATTGAAGAAAAATCATCATTAAGCGTTGCTTGCAAGCATTCTTCCAAAGCAAGCATTTCAAGATAAATTCTCCTAATTATATATGAACCTTTCAATTCAAGGAGAATAAAAAGAATATCATTATTAATGAAGCATTTCTAAAGCATTTAGCACCTGTTGCAATCATGTGAGAAAATATTATGATCAAGCACAAGCATGATTACAAAAAAAAAAAAAATTGGTTATCTTCATTGATCATGATTGCAATATGTACCATGAAATGCAAGCATGATTTTACTCTTCCAAAAACAATATATACCAACAAAAAAATGCACTCATTGAAGTTCAAGGTACATGTTTTTTGTCAAAGATCCATGATTTATGAGTGATATCAATTTTTATGAAATATTGGAAATAAATCACTCAAGTCATGAATATATTTAAAATGAGCATCCAATCATCAATGAATACCAATTGTCAAAGTTCAAGAAATGAGCATTCATTTAGTATCCTATAAGCTCAAGTTGGATGCACACAAATTCTTTATATTATGCAAACATTTAAGCTCACGGAAGACATTGTTAACATTTCAATGCCTATTTAAAAATATTTCAACTATGTCATCACAATATATGCTATGATCAAACTTGACTTGAATTATAAATTTAAGCACTAGAAACAATCCTATTACTTAAGTCAAGTTATAAACTTCAACAATTAAGGTCAAGCAAAATTAAATATCTTGAAAGCCTATGACTTTACCAAATTGAAAGATGAACCAAGAATATTTTTCAAGAAGTTCAAAAAGTTCAGCCTAATCAAATTTATATGCATAATCAAGGAGTCAATCTTGAAACAATCAATTAGTCGCAAACATAAAACATATTTCAAGAGTTGTTCCTAGACTAAGCATTTGATCATTCCAATTCTCAAAAAATGACTTTTTAATGCAAGCACATGAGAAATGGTAAATTTAAGAAATTAAAACATTTATGAACAATTTTAATTAAATTAAAACATTTTTGAACAATTTCAATTAAATGAAAAAAAAAGGGTTATGCAAGAATAAGTTTTAATTTCTTTTTTCAAAAATTGGCACTTGAAACATGTAAAATTTGAGTTGGGCATACTTAGTGCAAAATCATGAGCTCAATGACAAGTCAAGCTGGCAAGCAAACATGCTTATCCAATAAGAACAAGTTAAAAATATTTTCATCATGTAACAAACTTGTTCATAAATCATTATAAGTTCAAGGATGGCAAACATTTTTCTCATGGAAGCTCATTTTGCTTTAAAAATACTAATTCAAGTAATCAAGACTTATCAAGCTCATACTAACCATCTTGAATTATTCAAGCAAGTTCTAAATTTTATTTCAAGATTGTTCAAGAGGTTAAAAATTCTTTGACAAAAGGAAGTAAAAAATTAAACTCTTCAAACTCAATTTTCCTTGTTTAGACTATTAGAATGCAAATTATCAATTAGGCTTATATTGTGAGACCTCGACCTCTATAGCCTCATAACTAGGTGTAGATGCGATAACTCGGACTAGGGGTAATTTCGTCATTTCCTTAGTGAGCCCTTAGAAGTATGCTTTCAAACAATATTAAGGCCTAAGTAGGCCTAAGGCATAAATGAAAGATGAAAATAAGGGTAAATGATGAAGGAAATAAAAATAATGATGATTTCCAAGGTAGGGCCAAATGGTCATTTTTCATCTCGGGTCAAAATTTTTAAGTTTTCGTGAATCTGAGTATTTCCAGACCATTATGGACTTTGTTTCAGTGTAAAAAGAGTAAAAAGATTGCACTAAGGATTGGAGGAGAACAAGCTAACTTGTTGAGGGCATTTTCATAATTTAAGTGGAAATTGGATAAGCACTAGCTATAAATTTCTTTTTCTTCTAGCAGCTTCTTCGTTCTCCAGCAACTTTTTCTTCTTCCTTCTTTCCTCTCACATTTCTTCATCCTTCATGGGAGTTCTCTTCAAGCTTCCATAACTCTCTCAAGCTAGCTCCACTTTTCATGCTTTTGTGTACCCTTTCATAGAACCTTTGTGCTCTTTCACTCTCTCACTTTAAAACCCTTGAAAAGTCTTACTTCCATATTCTCTCTCACTAGCTAGGTGTTTTAGAGAGAGAAAGAGGGAGTTTCTATAATAGCTTGAAAATTATTGGAAAGAATTTCAAATTTACAAAGCTACCAAGGTGAGTAGCAAATTAAAATTTATTTTTGGTTGTTGATAATGTCTAGTAATTTGATTTGTGAGTGTTTTATTATTGAGATTGTTTAATCATTTTTAATGTGACTAGAGTAGTGCAAATAATAGCCATTTAATGATAGTTGGAAGCTAGTAGGAATGACTAGTAGAACTCAATTTAGAAAATAGCTTTGGAATAGTATTAATGCCAAGTTGGGTTGATGGTGATGATGCTAATGTGATGATAGGTTCCAACGGAGCCCCACCACTCCATTTGGACCATTAGAGGAAGTTGGAGTTGAGTAAAGATTTAACTAATACTAGTGAGTGAACTTGCATTTCAAAATTATTTTGGGAATGTGAATGTATTTACATAAAACATTTGAATGATTTTATCCAACTTTTCCTTAAAAATCTACCTAGGGAACAAGCCTTTGGTGAATGTTTCTGTCTTGTGAAAGTGTGCGATATAATAGTTCACGTGTTATCACAATATGTTGATATGTATAATATGCATTGGATGTTTTTTTTTATGAGATAATGATGACCCAGCTATGTGCATGTGGGAGTGCACATGAGCTGATGATGGCCTAGCTATGTGCGATGTGGAGTGCACATGAGCTGATGATGACCCAGCTATGTGCGAGTGGGAAGTGCACATGAGCTGATGATGGTGGGATGGTATAAATGATGATGTGTATATATATATATATATATATAAATATGTGTGTTATAGAAAGTTCATGAGTATGGTATATGGTTGTAATACATGTGAATCTTGTATGTTAGACCTTGAGAAATTCTAAGCATGTTCAAGTTGATTTTGTCTTTCCAGCTGAATGGCTTTTCCTTGAGAGAATGAAAATTTGTTGTTGATGTTCTGTTTCTCCTTGCAGTGAGATTCATTCTTGCTACAGCGAAAAACTCTCGGGTTTGGAGGGTTACATTGGCTTGATTCTCGCTGCAGCGAGAAAGTTGCTGAAGCTCCTCACTACAGCAAGAAACATTTTGTTTCTGCTGCCTGTAACTCACTGCAAAAAGAATCCATTCTCGCTACAATGAGAAACTTTCTGTTTTGGCTGCCTGAATCTCGCTGCAGCGAGAAACTTTCTGTCTATCATGCTACCTTGTTGGTTTTTGCCACATTTTCCATTTCTTTCACATCATGGTTGAGCATGGACTTCCAACATCAAGGAATTAATTAATTAAGTTTGAAATGAAGGGGTTTGGTGAGAAACCCTTGGCAACCTAAGAAACCATCGGCCAGTTGATAATTTGAGCCAAATTTCACTACAGCGAAAAGGCATTCTCGTTGCAGCACGTCATTTTACTTGACTTGACTTGCTTGAATACTATTAAAGTTTTCACTCTTCAAATCCTTTGTTGTGCATGGACTTTTTCGTCAAGTGATTAACTCATTAAGGGTTTAATGAGGGGATTTAATAAGAACTAAACTCAATTGCATTATTTTTTTTGAAAATAAATGCATCTTGATTTCTTTAAACTATCCTTATTGTTTGCTTGTTCCCTTTCTTTGTTCACTCACTAGGTTTTTACTCACCATTTTTCAACTTCATGTTTTTAGATCAAGAGGCAGTTAGTAACTAGGTTGAGGTGTCCTCATAGATTCGTATCCTTGGTAGGTATCTTGGCATACCGTAGCCGCACCTTCACCTTGGTCACTCCGCTGAAAGCCTAGAGTCATTTTTTGTTGTGTATAGACAAACCTAATGTAAATTATTAAGATATATGTTTTAGACAATGTATGTATATTTGATCACAAATGCCACTACGAGATGGAAATGGTTAGCATTATTTTGAATTGAAGTTATGAATGTGACTTTAATAACTTATGATGGAATGATGGACAGGTTATATAAATAGGCTTACTTGGGCTTAGTAAGCTACGTCCATTAGGCCCATGTGCCGGTCATGGCCCAGAATTCGGGTCGTGACACATATTGCCATCATGTCATCAACATCAAACCTTTTATGCTTAAATGCTTAAAAGTCATTTTCCCTAAGGAAATGACTCGAAAACAATTTCACAAATCATGTGGAAATTTATAACTTTTATCACATTTAAATTAATTTTGCATAATCAAAATTTATCAATAAATTTCAAAGAGGTTACGCACTTAATCTTTAAACAAGAATAATCAACCAAAGAATTTTCAATTAAATACAAAGAACTTTAGAAATCAAGCTAAACTAATTAATCTCAAGGAATCAAGCAAAATTCTTAAAATTTTAAGCACAAAGAGATTTTTGTAATAAAATCCAAACATTTTCATTTTGTGTGCAGAGAGAACTTTCAATTTTCAAGAATTTGTTCCTCCTTGCTAATGCACACTTGATTCCTCATCTTTTTTTGGCCTTGTCATAATGAGTCACTGTTATGAAGCTAATGGCCATCTTTGAGTTAACAAGGATCTTTACTCAAAGTTCGTTAAACCTACACACTTTCGACCAAAGCTTTGATACCAATTGTTCGGAATGTGTTAACTCAATAATAATGAGGAAAATATCTAAGAGGAGAGATGAATTGGATTTCCAAAAATACTGGATGAACATCGGACAAATTAGGCGGTAATGCCAAATGATAAGCAACTGCACCCAAAAACCTTAGTACCTCAAAAGGTTTGATGTACCTAGGGGTTAATTTCCCTTTCTTCCTAAATATTTTTACCCTTTTGATTGCAAGATTTTCAAAAATACATAGTCACCAACTTCAAACTCTAAAGGTTTTCTCCTATTATCAACATAAGATTTCTGGTGACTTTGAGCCATTAACATCTTTCTTCATATCACCTAGATGCATTGCTCCGTTTCTTGGACCATCTTTGACCCTAAGAGCTTTGTTCTCCAAGTTCAAACCAACCAATAGGCGATCTACATCTTAACCCATACAAAGCCTCGTGCGGAGCCATACCAATCGTGGCTTGATAGTTATTGTTATAAGCAAACTTGGCCAAAGGCAAATGATAGTTCCATGAAACTCCAAAGTCGATCACAATCTCGTTCAACATATCCTCAAGCGTCTCGATGGTGCACTCAAATTGGGTATTCGTTTGTTGGTGGAAAGCCGTACTGAAATCCAATCTTATGCCCAAGGCCTCTTGTAATTTCCTCCAAAATTGGCTCATAAACTACGATCCTTTGTCAGACACTATCGTTACCAAGACACCATGTAGCTTCACAATCTCATTAATGTAAATTTATGCATACCAAGCTATTCTAAACTTAATCTTGATCAGCAAAAGGTGAGCTAACTTAGTTAGCCGATCAATTATCACCCAAATACCCGTCATGAAGTCCATGGCTACATGTTCCCACTTCTACTTGGGTATTGGTAACAATTGTAGCAGTCTCGATGGTTTCTGATGCTCTATTGTCACTTACTGGCAGGTCAAACACTTAAAGACATATTCGACCACATCTCTCTCTAATCCTAGCTACCAATACACAAATTTCAAATCATGATACATCTTAGTGGCTTCAAGGTGTATCGCATAGGTAGCCATATGCACCTCTTCCAAAATCTTATTTCTCAAATTGTCCATATACGGCATGTAAACTTGTGATCTATATCTAATTAAACCATTTGTGCTGTACACAAAGTCTCAAGCTTTATCTTCACCCATATCTCCAAATATTTTCACCAAATTTTCATTTTGATCGTAGGCATTCTTAATCCGATCTAATACCATTGGTCAAACTCTAAAGCGCACGAACAGGACATTCAAGTGATTAATCTCCAAATGCACTCCCATATTTCCTAGATCATATAAACTCTGCACCAAAGATAGTTTCTCCATAGTCACATGTGCCAAACTCCCCATGGATTTTCGACTCAGAGCATTTACTACCACATTCACCTTGTCGGGATGGTAAAGTATGGTGTAGTTATAATCTTTTAATAACTCTAACCACCTACACTACCTTAAATTCAAATCCCTCTGTTGAAATATATACTTCAAGCTCTTGTGGTTTGTATATATTTTGCAAGTCTTTGCATACAAATAATGTCTCCAAATCTTTAAGGCAAATATGATCACTACCATCTTTAGATCGTGTGTAGGATAATTTGACTCATGCCTATTTAATTGTCATGAGGCGTAAGCTATAACCTTCCCGTGTTGCATCAACACGTAACCAAATCCAACCTGTGATGCGTCGTAATACACATGTAGCCTCCAAATCCACACTGTAGGCTTAACACAAGAGTAGAAATGAGGCAAGCTTTAAGCCTCTAGAAACTAGCCTCACAAACCTTAGACTAGTTGAACTTGAGTCCTTTCTAAGTCAGTCATGTCAAAGAAGATGCGATCTTAGAAAAATCTTGCACAAACTGTTTGTAATATTCATCTAAGCCTACAAAAATTCTAACTTCTGTTATAGATGTTGGCTTTAGCCAATTCTCCATAGTTTCTACCTTGTTGAGAGTTATTTGCACCCCTTGTTCAAACATGACATGTTCTAAGAAATTAACTTTACTCAACCAAAACTCACATTTTGGAAACTTAGCATACAAACTATGATCTTTTAGGGTATGTAGCACAATTCTTAGATATTGTGTGTGTTCCTTCAGACTTTTAGATTACAGCAATATGTCGTCTATGGACACAACCACTAATTTATCCAAATATGCCTTGAAGACCGTATTCATCAAATCCAAAAACATCGTAGGTGCATTAGTGAGTCCAAATGACATCACTAAAAACTCATAATGTCCATATCGTGTTCAAAATGCTATCTTGGGTATGTCACACTCCTTTATTCTCAACTGGTGATACCCCAAGTGTAGATCAATCTTAAAGAAGCATACGGCTTCTTGCAACTGATCAAACAAATCATCAATCCGCAGGAATGGATATTTGTTCTTCACAATGACCTTATTCAATTGTCGATAGTCAACCGAAGGCTACCATCTTTCATCTTCATGAGTAGCACTAGAGCTCCCCAAAGTGACACATTTGGAAAAATAAAACCCTTATTTAATAAGTTCTCTAATTGCCTTTTTCGTTCCTTTAACTCAAATGGTGCCATTCAATAAAGAAGTATGGAAATTGGCTGTATAGTCAAAATCAAGTCAATGCAAAATTCAATCTCCCTCTCAATAGGCAATCCAGGCAATTCCTCTAGAAATACATCCAAATACATGTGAGACCTCGACCTTCACAAACATGTAGCGGAGATAGACCCTATGATGTAGAGTAAGGGTAGTTTGGTCATTTTCCTTATGAGCTCTTAAAAGTGGGTTTTCTAATATTATTAAGGACTAAGTAGGCCTAAGACATAAATGAATGATGAAAATAAAGATAAAATGATGAAGGAAATAGAAATAATGATGATTTCCAAGGTAGTGGCAAAATGGTCATTTTTCATCTCGAGTCAAAATTTTTAAGTTTTCGTGAACCCGAGTATTTCTAGACTATTATGGACTTTATCTCAGTGTCAAAAGAATAAAACGATTGCATAAAGGATTGGAGGAAGACAAAGCCAACTTGTTAAGGGCATTTTCGTAATTTAAATGAAGTTTGGATAAGCTTAGGCTATAAATATCTCATTTCTCCAGCAACTTCCTCATTTTTCCAGTAGCTTCTTGCTTTTCTTCCTCCCATCTCACATTTCTTCATCTTCCATGGAAGCCTCCCTTAAAGCTTCCATAACTCTCTCTCTTTTTAGCTTCAATTTTCATGCTTTTGAACACTTTTTCATAGAACCTTTTGTGCTCTTTCACTCTCTCAACTTAAAACCCTTAAAAAGTCTTTGTTCAGCACTTTGTCTCACTAGTTGGAAGCTTTAGAGAGAGAAAGAGAAACTTGCCATAGTAGCTTGAAAACTCTTGAAAAGGAGTTCAACTATAAGTCCACCAAGGTAAAAGATGAGTTAGGGTTAATTTTAGGTGGTTAGAGATGTCTAATAATTAGAATTGTGGGCTGTTATATTTTTTATGGTTATATTGTGTCTGATAGGTTCCAACAAGGCCTCACATGTCCGTTTGAAGCAATAATCGAAGTTAGAGTCAATTAAAGATTCAACAAATATCTGTGAGTGAACCTACACTAAAAGGTTTTAGGTAGATGTATAAACATTTGATCGAATGACTTGAATTGTTTAAATTGTCTTTTCTTCAAATTGCATACGGGGAACAAGCCTTTAACGAAATGTTCTCCTTGCGTTGTGAAATGTGATTGTAATGAATTTGTGAAATCCCTTTATATGTTGATATATATATCTGTATAGTACATTGGTAGATAATATTGTGTAATGAATATAATCGTGCATGTGTGAGATGTGGGGGATGCACATGTTGGTAATGACATGGTGTGGGAGTGTGGAGGATGACACAATTGTGCGCGATGTGAGGGTGCACACGATGACTCCAGCTATGTGCACAATGTGGGGGTTGCACATGAGCTGGGTGAGGCGGCGATGATATGCATGCTGAAGTATGTATATGTATATATGTATGTTATAGAAAGTTTATTAAAATATTTGTGATTGGGTTGTATGTTTGCATTGTTAATTTCTGCCATATTTTCCACTTCTTTAACATCATGGTTGATCATGAATTTCCAATGTCAAAGGATTAATTTATCTAGTTTGAAATGAGAGGTTTTAACGAGAAACCCTTGTGCAATTGAGAGAAACCCTTGTGCAGTTGAGAGGAACCCTTGTACAGATGATTGTATGTACCTAAAATACGTTGCAACGAGAATGCCTTTCCTCTGCAGCAAGAATCTGTCTATTATGCTGCCTTGCTTGGATAATTGCAGGAAATTTTCTCTCTTTCCGATTTCATGTTGAACATGATTCCTTCATTATTAAATGATTTAATAGACAAAGGTTTAATAGAGGGGTTTTATTAAGAACTTGAACTAAATTGCCTTGTTTTTAAATAAGTGCATCATGATTTTCAAACCTCCCTTATCATTGCTTATTCCCTTCTTATGTTCACTCACTGAGTTTGTACTCACTGTTTTTAACTTCATGTTTTCAGATCAAGAAGCAGTCAGAACCTAGGTCGAGGTGTTCATGTAGATTCGTCTCCTAGGTAGGTATCTCGGCATTTAATAGCTGAACCTTCATAAAGGTCACTCTACTAAAAGTCAAGAGTCATTTTGTTTGTGAATACGTTCATGTGATGTAAAGTATTAAGATAGGTGTCTTAGACAAGGTATGTATATTGTGATTGGTAATGCCACCACGAGTTGGCAATGGTTAACATTATTTTGGGTTAATGTGAAATGCAATTTTTGATTACTATAGCACATTAATTAGGTACTTATAGGTTGAAAGTATGAGAGGTGACTTTAAGAATAGTTGATGGAATGATGAGTAGGATTATATAAATAGGCTTGCTTGGGCTTGGTGGGCTATGCCCATTGGGTCCATGCGTCAGTAATGGCCCAGAATTTGGGTCGTGACAGTTTAAAAGATGATGGATGGAATGAGGAACAGGATCCCATAAAGAGGCTTGCTTGGGCCTAGTGGGCTATACCCTCTAAGCCCATGCGTCGGTCATAACCTAAAATTTGGGCTGTGACAAAGGTGGTATTAGAGCTCTAAGATTAGTCAAGTTCTAGGGATTCTCGTGTTAGTTAGTAGAGTTGTCAGAGTTAACGTAGAGTCTTGTTTATGGTTTATGACTGCAGCACAATTCATAGATAGAAGGCTATATGAACTCCTATTCCTAGTAACCTACCCTCTTGCTAACATTATGCAAAGGTCATGAGCGGTGCCGTTGTCTGGATTTGAGAGGCCACACGAGACACAAGCTATTGTTGGAAAGATTTTAAGCAAATGCTTCTAATGAAAGGTTAATGCAATAACAAATCCCTCCGATTAAAGATGGAGGAAATTGGAGTTGGACTAATAGGTCGGTAATGACTTATTCATTCAGTGGAGTTATAATTTAAGCCTATAATTGTCAATGGGAAGAAATTGGATGACATTGGATCATTATTAAGGTCAATATAAAGGAACACGTACGATAATGGTAATAAAGGGTGCACTTTGATTGGAATGAATAGTGATGGTTGTAATTTACTTGGAATGTATAGATCTAAGTATTGAGGAAGGTGTAAACTGATGTTTATGTGCATGAAGGTAAGTGCACTATGTTAAATGAGCTTGTCATGCCCCTATAGAAATGGTGTGGGCTTTTGAAATATTTTGTAAGCGTATAAGTGTCGACTATGTGCATAGAAGCTTAGATGGAGATGGTCTTGATTTCAATTAAGTAATTGCAAGATCCCAAGGTTCAATTTGAATTATTATGGTTTATAGTTATAAGTACATGAATTAGCTTAAGGGTGAAATTCAGTGACTATTATAATTGATCTGTAGTCATCAAGTGAGAGGTTGGTAAACAAATTTTCTCTAAGGAGGAGCGTGAACTTTGTTATGCCGTGCGTGAAGTCAAAGGATTAAAGGACTAGTTGTGGATTTGATAGCTTGAAGTTAAATGACTGAGAGATGTTGAATCTAGTCTAAATGCCATATGGAGTTCTATAGTTGAGTTTGATTTACGAATTACTTTAGCGATCAATTCCACCAAATGAATAAATTATTACGAACCTAACAGTCCAGCTTCACCTTCCTCCATCCTTAGTCGGAGTAATATATCATTATATTGACCTTTCATTAGGAGCATTTGCTTAAAAATCTTTCCAATAATGGTTTATGTCTCGAGTGTCATCTCAAACTCGAGCAACGATACCATTTATGCCCTTTACATGACGATAGCAAAATGATAGGTTACTAGGAATATGAGTTCATATAGCTTCTTGTCTATGACTTGTGTTGCAGTCACAAACCATAGACAGGACTCTACATTAACTCTGACAACTCCGCTAATAGACATAAGGATTCTTAGGGCTCTACTAAACCTAGGGCTCTAATACCACCTTTGTCACAACCCAAATCTTGAGCCATGACCGGCGCATGGGCCTAATGGGCATAGCCCACTAAGCCCAAGCAAGCTTTTTTATGCAATCTCGATCATCATTCCCAACCATCATTTCTAAAACCACATATTATAAGTCTCTACTAAAAATATTTTAGTAACATTTTACAGTGACCCAATATTTACAATTTTATTATGTCAAAATAATGTCACTCATTTGCCAACTCCTAGTGGCATCAGTAATCAAATATACATATTTGACTTATAACATGGATACAAGCAGATTACATTACATATGCGTGTTCATAGGTAACAGACCCTTGACCGTTAGCGAAGTGACCGTGGGTGAAGGTATAGCTACTGAAATACCATAGTACTTACCAAGAAGGCGAGCATACGTGGACAACTCAATCTAGGTCCCAACTGCCTCTAAATATGAAAACATGAACTTTAAAAACGTGAGTATAAAACTCAGTGAGTGAACATAAGAAGGGAACAAGCAATCGATAGGAAAAATTTGGAAATCATGATGCACTTGATTCAAAAACAATGCAATTGATTGAATTTCATACTAAAAACCCCTCATTTCAAACTTTGATTAATAACCACATAGTGTTGCAAAAATCCATGATCAATCTATGAAGTTAAATGGGTGAAAAATAGGTCAAAATCAAGCAAGGTAGCCAGCATGGCAACAAGTTTCTCGCTGCGGTGAGAAACAGTCTCAGTTTGCATATGTTTTAGTTTTTCTAGCATATCTCTCACTACAGAAGTTTAACTGACCTGATTTTTATACCATTCGAAAGCTATGAGGAAGGGATACAGCTTTGATGTTTACCACTTTTCCCAATTCTGAATGGAAGGTGGTCAAAATCTTCATCAAAGTAGAAACACTGCACCAAAATATTGGGACCACCCGAGAGTTTCTAGCTGCAGCGAGAATCCATTTTCACTGTAGCGAAATTCCTAGCTGCAGTGAGAATTCTTTTTCGCTGCAGCAAAAAACAGGGCTGGTTTATGCCCTCACCACTTGAGAGTTTCTCGCTGCAGTGAGATTCAGGGCAGATGACAATTAAGGGATTTTCACATGCCACAAAATCCATTCCTACCATATTGCACATCAAAGTGAACACATTGACAATCATCAAGTTTCTCGTTATTTATTTCAATCACATATTATAATCATAAACTTTCTATCACATATACATATATAAACATATATAAACACGTACACCACCCCACTTCATTCAACGTCATAGTCGGGTCATTATCATCGGCTTATGCGCACTCCCTACTCGGACATAGTTGGGTCATCATCGGCTTATTCACACTCCCTACTCGTACATAGTCGGGTCCTCATCAGCTTATGCACACTCCCTACTCGCACATAGCTGGATCATCATCAGCACATGTGCACTCCCACTTCGCACATAGCTGGGTCATCATTATCACACAACATTATTCATCAATGCACAACATATATTCATATATATATATACATACCAACATAATATAGGAGAACATTGATTCATCTTTTTACACATTTCACATTTTCACAACATCAAAACATTTTATCAAGGGCTTGTTCCCATGGATAATTTAATGAAAAACCAAGTAAAATCATTTACAGGCTTCATCCTAACACATGTATTTCCCAAAAAAAACACTTTGATGCTAGTTCACTCACCGATCTTGTTGATTCTTTTGCTTGACTCTAGCCTTAACTAATGCTCCAAATGGACATGTAAGGCCTTGTTGGAACCTATACACACACAATATCACCACCAACCCAAATTGGCATTAATATAATTCCAAATGCTCTTTCCTAAATTAAGCCATATGAGATGGACTAACAGGATTAAGAAGATTGAAATTTCCTAAATGCAAGGTAAACATGAAGTATGTGGAAATAATTGAAGCCATTAATCTTCCCTAACATTGAGGATATGTATAAGAATGAGTATGGCATGTTAATGATACTGTAAACTACACAATTTTGTATGAGGATGGAATGAATGGATGAAAGTCGAGAAATTTGATATGGAATGAAGTAATAAGATAGTGATTGGTATACCTAAATAAGTATAGAATGCGATCGAAATTGGTATGATTGAGATGGAGTTATGGTTCAGGTTTAATGATAGTAATAGAAGCATGTTTGGTGTCTCGATATAAGATATCATAATTGTAAAGGTTATTGTTGATATGATTTTAAAGGATAATAATAGACATAAGTGAAGTATTCGAGTTAAATTGGAGGTAAATGAGGTGAACAAATCGAAATTCCCTATAAAGGGGAGGACATAAGAAGTTGAGCATTAGATAAGAAAACAATATCCCCACATTTTCTCTAAGTTCAGTAAATGAAATTTTTAGGTCAATTTTATTTTAAGGGGGGTAATGTAGTCAAGCTCGGCTTGACAATATGTTTATTATGCCATTTTTACATAAGAATGCATGTTTGCTTACTTTGGTATCTCAAAAATCGTTAAAGGATAGTATTGTACCAAATGGTATAATTAAGTTGAAATAAGCTTCAAACTAGTCCACATAGAGATTTTAAAATGAAATTGAAAATTTTAAAACCTCAAAATGACTTAAAATGGTGAGTCGGAGTTCGAGGACCGATTTGGAGTCAAATTCGAAATTTCATGACCTAGGGGAAAAATTGTCATTTTGCCACCCGAGGTTAAAATTGGAATGATGGAAGAAGTTTTTAATCAAGATTGACTACTTGGAACATAATTAGAGTTTAAGAAGTGAAAAATTTTAATTTCGGCATTTTTTCGGGCATAAGGGCAAAATAGTCATTTTACCACCCCAAGGGCAAAATTGTAATTTTACACCACCCAACACTTGTCCAGCACATGGATTTTACCCAATATTATCATTGATAATTGAGGAAATTTAAGTGGTGGAGAGAGATTGCTTAATGGGTAAGTATGACACATGGACCAATGGAATGATGACATGTGTCAAATTTTCATCCATTTATTATTTGGCTTAAAAATCAGCATAAAATCAGCCCATTTCTCTTCATATGGCCGGCCAAAGCAAGAACAAAGGAAGAAAAGAAAGAACAAGAACCCTAGGGTGAAAATTCAAGAGAAAATTGGCAGATTTCAAGTAATCAAGCAATCAAAGGTAAAATTTCTTGATTTTGACTTGTGATCTACCTTTCCCATGCATTATTTTGCATTTTGCATGGTTGAATCACATGATTTTATGATGGGTATCTTGCTGGCTGAACACTTAGAGAGAGGTTTTGATGCTTGCTTTAGTTAGATTTCAATGTATTTTAGTGTTTTAGTTGATTGGTGATGTGTAGCATGAAAATCAAGCAAGAAAAATTCATGTTCTTCCATCACCCATCATTGGGGAATATTGAGGATGATTTTGATTTTATTTCAAGTGATTTCATTAGGAATTAGTGATTTATGGTGTGAGAATCAAGTAAGAAAAATTATAGTGTTGATGCACCCACCATGGCCGAATTTTCTAAGAGAAAATGTGAGGATGATTTTGCCATATTTCATGTTATTTAGTTTGTGTTTGATGATTTGGAGAATTGGAAGAAAAATGGAATTATTTGGAGTTAAATTGGACATATTGGCCAATTAATCGGGTGATAGATCGAATTAGGCCATTGCCGTTTTATTTAGGTACATAATTGAATTTATATTGAACACCGTATTTAGATAGTTACCCGAGTATTTCACATCCCATTTCATGCATTAGTATAATGCCTGAATTGGTTTTACAACGGTTTAGCACAAATGTAGTAAATGGCTTATTGTCCATTATGTCTAGGTGGTGAGCTTTCTGGCAAGAGTAAAGAGATAGTACTCGAGGATCAAGAATCGAAGTACTTAGAATTTGACTCTCGAAATAGTGAGTAACCTTACTATCGTCTTAATTATCTAAAGTGGTTTTTATCTGATTTTGTGGTTTTATGAAAATGAGTTTAAATGGTAAATCTTTATGTTTTATAAACAAAATGTGTTTAAATGAAATGATTTTATAAATTGTCTTAAAATTGAATGATGGCTTTGAAAATATAGTAATTAGAGACCATTTCATGTATTGTGAATTTATGGTTCTAATTGATTGGCTTATGGCTTTATTGGCATGAATGGCTGAATTGGTATTTGTGTTGAAAATGTATAAACTGTTGTTTGCCTTGATAGGCTGGATAATGATAAAATTGCCATGTTATGCTGTTAAATTTTATTGAATTGCTAGGTTATTGATTAGTCACTACAGTGGACGGGTTCCGTGGACCAGCCTATTTAGAAGGGGCACGGTAACCTTATTATATTCATACCTCAGTATGAGAGGCGCAGATGGATAACTCCTGAGGTTAACAGTTTAGAGTTCACTTCACTCCAAACCACCACGTGAGGGTGAACTCAGCCAATGCTAAGGAACGGCTATGTTTTTAAAATAAAAACATGATTTATGCATACATAACTTTTTAATAGCCTTAGCGGACTCGGTTGGGATAGCCCTCGACCAAGGTATCCCTGATAACTGAGTATGATAATGATTTTGGCACGAGCCAAAGTTTTAAGAAATTCATAAGCCATGTTGATTACTCGATTTATATAAATTGATTTTATTTGGTTGAAATGAGTTGAAAGGTGATAAATACAATATGATGATCTATTTTAATCTGTCTCCATTTACTCAACTTTATATATTTTAGATGGTATTTGTTTACTCACTGGGACTATATAATCTCACCACCCTCTTTTTCACCCCTTTCAAGCTCAGGATAGTCGGTAGATAGCTCACTTTGTTGAAGGCTACAGTTGGACTTGCATCCTCAAAAACTGTAGGTTTGCCACTTTTGATACTTTTGGTCATTCATGGGCCCACGTGTCACTGTAAATTAAATTTTATACTTTGGTTATCTGTATTACAGTATGTATGAATTTATTTAGCTTTTACGCTACAAAAATTATTTACCGGTAACTATATAAATATTGTTTTATAAGAAAATAGAATATTTTATTGAATATTTTTATTATATTCAAATAGTTATAGTTTCACGTTAAATGAATGCTTTAGACATCTAAACTTATTTTTTATTATGAAATATGTGTTTTCCACTCACATACTACATTTTTAGCTGGTTTCGAGATTTTTGAGGAAAAATTACCAAAATGCCTCTGTGAGAAAAAAATTACTTTTCTATTGTTTTGAGTTGGAAATAGTTTATAATCTCTCGAAACATGACACTTAAACAACTATTGCTCACAGGAGAGGTGCAAAAACCGATATTAAAGCCTTGCGAGGTTCCAGTTGGTATTTTGGGCAATGAATGTCTATCGGGACATCATTGCGGTTGTCACGGGCTCTAGGGGAGTATCGGGTCGTGACATAGCTAGAATCACCCATCATCACTAGCATGTGCACTCCTACACCGCACACGCGCGATTACAATTATCGCACAATATTATCATTCAAAGCATAACATATATATCATTAGAATATAGGAACACATGGGTTCATCACATTAGACATCTTACAACACAAAACGTTTCATGAAGGGCTTGTTCCCAGGCATGATTTAGAGAAAAAAAATCAAATATAATCATTTAAGTGCTTCATCTCAACACATATGTATTTCTCAAAAATAATTTAATGCAAGTTCACTCACCTTAACAATGCCACCTAACAAGACTAGCACCCATAAGATCTTAATCCAAGTAGTGCCGAAATACCATTAAAACCTATAATTGCCAATAAACAATAATAGCTTCAAATATATCATAATTTAAACTTAATAATTCTAATAGGCATACACTTGATAAACTACATTCTTGCCTAATTTTTAACCTAGAATTCTAGTCTAATTCTCAAACCCATCATATCAACTATTCCAATTCAAAGATTCTTTACCTTGGTGAGCTTGGAGGCATAAAGGTCAACAAAAACCTAATATTTCCAAGAAAAAGAATTTGAAAAAATTAGAAAATAAAATTTAAAAATATAACCCATAAATTCATAAAATTCAAGAGTTGAAAATATATACTTTTTAGCCTTAAAAATGGAGATTTAAGGTTGAAAATTCAAGTGTTGGTGATGGTGGAGTAGAAATAGAAAATAAAAGAAAGAAAGAGAGATTTTTTCTTCTCTCTCCTAGGGTTTGGTTGTGCTGGAAAATGGTGTTAGAAGCTGCAAGTTTGGTGCCCAAAAAGTTATGAGAAGAAAGAAGCAAGAAAAGAAAGGAAATGAATAGAAATCAAAGAAGAGAAAATGAAAGAAAATTGATTTTTCATGGTGGAGGGAGAAAATGGTGTTGCGTGGGTGAGGAAGAAGAAGAAAATATCTTTTGGTGAAGATAAGAACCGGTTATGGCTAAAAAAGAAAAGAGTCAAAGCTTCCTTTGGAAGCTTTGACCAAGCTAGTGGCAAAATTATCATTTTGTCCTCCAACGTTTTCACCCTTTTTAATTAAGTCCTCCCACGATCTTTTAATTCCAATTTCTTCCTATTTTTCTTCCTTAACACTTGTGCTAATAAAATATCAAGTTTATACTTCAACGTAGTATCACCATAATATTTAAATATTTACTTACCCGTGTTAACTTTATTTAATAAAGACACGCGAGCCCCATTAACGTTATTTTTCTCTTAAATTTCCTCATTCTTCTTCTCCCCCACTTAGATTGACCATATACTCCTTCATGGAAAATTTTGACACTGAATAAAATATTAATATTTTAATATTATTTTATTAATAAAATATTAATTTATTCTAAAATTTTTCAAATGTCTCCTTGGCACCCAAAATGTCTTATTATGCTGCGATTCACTTCTGAATCACTTTTTCTCTCATTAATTCATCCTCAATAAAAATATTATTATTTAATTATTATTTTTTCGCGTGCAAAATATTGTATTCCAAACTATTTCGTTCACCTTTCATCACTTTTAAATATTCTAATCAACCTCAATTGGCATTCGATAAGCTTTATTAGCCACTATATCAAAGTACGGGGTATTACACCATCATGCGTGATTTGATAATGTCTAGGGCAGGACCACTCAATTGATTTCATTTGATTATGATAAGATGCATCATAGATGGCATGATCTGATTTGAAAATGAAAGGCAATTGACTATGAGTGATATCTAATGAAAAGCTTCGAGATAAGCAATTTATATGTGAATGATATTCGAGGTTAGGCTCAGTAACTAAGGTGTACCTATGAAGCCTAGTTGATGATATTAGCTTTAAGGATAAGCCTTGACTTGATATGATTTGATGTGAGGACATAGAACTTATGAATTGTGGATATAATATGCTGTTGAGATGTGATCCGATAGGAATTGATAGGATGAGTTGTGCATGTAGGATATTAAGATGATCCTCGCACCTTTGAATTAGAAATGTTTGAATATGAATGTCTTATGGCCAGATGGGCTTAAATATGTAATATATATATATATATGTATATAATAATATGCGATGATAGTATCCCCTCACTGAGTATTAGATGACTCACCCTTCTATTGTACCATGTGCAGATAAGAGATGCTATAAGGTCACGTGGCAAGTGTCTTTGAATGGTTGGTGAAAAGTATGTTAGGCACGATGTGCCGTTGGAATTGTTTAAGGGTTGTTATGTTTGAACCCAATTTGACGGCCAGTGTATGGCTTTATGTATAATTGTATGGATTGTGAGCGAGAATGCATTCTCGTTGCAGCGAAAATCTAGACTAGGTCAACCCCCTAGTACTTGAGAGTTTCTCGCTGCAGCAAGAATAAATTTTGCTATAGTAAGAAAGAGAGTAATTAAGTTAGAAGAATTCTTGTCACAATGAAAATCCATTTTGCTACAATGAAAATCAATATGAACGTATTTAACAATTTTTAACATTCAACATTCAATACAATCACATTTTATTTTTGTAACCTCTATATAACATATATAAACATATATACAACTATCGGCATCACCCCAGCTCTCCCCCGGCTTATGTGCACTCCCACAACACATATTACAATATCATCATCAGGTGCACTCTTACACCGCACCTCACCATCACCGCCATGTGCATTCCCACACCGCACACGGCATATATCATCATCATGTGCTCTCCCACACTGCACATGGCCTATATCATCGGCGTGTGCTCTCTCACACTGTACACTACCTGCATCGTCATGTGCACTCCCACACCGCACACGCATGCTTTTAATTATCACACAACATTATCGTTCAAGGCATAACATACATATCATCATAATAAAGGAACACATGAATTCATCACACTACACATTTCACATCATAAAAACGTTTCATCAAGGGCTTGTTCCCATGCATATTTAGAGAAAAGTTCAATAAAATATTTCAAGTGACTCAACCAAATACATATGCATTTATACCAAAACATTTTAGTGCAAGTTCACTCACTTGTCTTTGTTGATTCTTTAATTGACTCCAACTTCCATTAATGCTCTAAGTGGAGATGTGGGGTCTCATTGGGACCTATCACACACAATAACATCATAACCAACTCAATTGACATGAATATTATTGCAAAAGATATTTTCTAAATCAAACTTAACTCACTATTCACCTTGGTGGTTTTGTAGTTGAATTCCTTTTCAAGAGTTTTTAAGCTATTTGAAAAGTATCTTTCTCTCTCTAAAATATCCAACTAGTGAGAGAAAGTATTGAGGAAAGACTCTTGAGGGTTCTTGAGGTGTATAAGTGGAAGAGCATGAAAAAGCCTATGACAAGGTACATATAAAAACATAAGATTTACGGTTACCATGAGAAAATCATGGAGGTTTCAAGCGAGGCTTCCATGGGAGATGGAAAACGTCAAATGAAGAAGAGAACTGGGAAGAAGAAGAAGAAGAAGCTGCTGAAAGTGAGGAGAAAGTGCTGCAGAATTAGATATTTATGCTTAAAGTTGACTAAAGTTTCACTTATTTACAAAAATGCCATTGCATAGTTGTGTTTACCTTCTTCTTTCCTTTGGTTCAGACTTTTTACTCTTTTGACACTAAGACAAGGTCCACAATAGACTGGGGTACTCGAGTTCATGAAAACTTAGAAATTTAGATCTGAGACCTAAAATGACCATTTTGCCCCTATTGTAGAAATTATCATTATTTCAATTTTCTTCATTTATTTCATTATTATATACCTCATTCATTTATTTCTTAGGCCTACTTTGACCTTAATAATATTTGAAAAACCTGTTTCTATGAGCTCACCAAGAAAAATGATAAGATTACTCCTAATCTGCGTCGTCTTGTCTACCTTCGCTACATGTTTATGAAGGTCGAGGTTTCACATTCATCCTTAATAAAAATATTATTATTCAATTGTTATTTCTTCATGTGTGGAATATTTTTCCCCAAACTATTCCTTTCACCTTTCATCACTTTTAAATATTCTAATTAACCTCAATTGGCATCCGATAAGCTTTATTAGCCACTATCAAAGTACGGGGTATTACATCATACTACATGGGCTGTAGCCTTGACCAATTAATTAGCAGAAATCGTATTTGCTCTAAGACTGCTACAATGCTTCAACTTTGACAAGATTTTTGATCACCTTCCAAGCCAAACTGGGCAAAGTGATAAGCATGAAAGTGTATCTGTTTCTCTTAACTTTCCAATGGTCAAAGAATCATCTCATTTGGACTCTACAGAAAGAGTTATGGTTGAAATACCAAAACATATGTGATGAAAATTTACACCTCAAAATTGCTCTCCTTCTTCCATTAAAATTCTTCCTTCATTAAACGCTTACAAAAGCACAACTAAATCAATAACAACTTATTTTGATCACATTAACACCAAATTAAGCATAAAATTAACTAAAATTAGATTGACCCACCTAAATTAATCGACTTAAAATAATTTAAATAAAACCTATTGATTTTTATGCATTACAGTATGAACTAAACTAAATTACTATCAAAATTAAGCCAAATAACTCTATATCATAGAGTTATCACACTACAAGTGGGAATCATAGGTGGATTAATACCGTCGGCCCTACTTACTGTAACACCTTTGATTTTTTATATGGCATATGTCTGAAATTAGCCAAGCGATTTGAGGAGTTATTTAAGTTTTAATGAATATTATTATGTCTAAGGGGTAAATGATTATGAATGTGGGTGTTAATTAAGATCCTTATTGAAATTGTGCAGATGTTTGGCACTTTGACATCTAAGTATACCATTAAGGAAATTATCACTGAGAATGATGAATTAATCTTATATATTAAGGATTTGTTTTAATTTGATGCATATTTGAGGATATCTGTATGAGGAATTGAATTATATGAGTTATTTGAGGTATGAGATCAACAGGAAATGATCTTGGGTGTTAAGTTCAGATTTTCTGAAGAGTGGGTGCTGGAATGATGCAATTTGGGTAGGATGTATCGATACATTCTTGGAAAAATGAACATGTATTAATATATTGCCCCAATGTATCGATACATTTGAAGTAAGGAGCACCCAAGACCATTCTACTCAAAATGTATCGATGCATTCCTAGAAAGATGAACATGTATCAATACATTGCCCTTATGTATTGATACATTTGAAGCAAGGAGCACCCAAGACCATTTTTCCCAAAATGTATTAACACATTCATTCAAAATTAGGGTAAACGTATCGATTCATTGACAAATATATCGATACATCAGAGAGAAAAGGCAAACATAAAAAAGGGTTTCGAGGCCATTTTTACCCCATTCTCTCTCAACTCTTTCTCTTATTCTCTCTTTACCCTCTTCTAACCCTAAGGCGCAAATGCCATTTAGAGCCTATTTGAGCTAGATCCAAGCTTGGGAAATGATCTGGAGGTAAGATTACACATATTTACTTATTGATGTTCAATTTAATCGGTTAATAACCTCGAATCTAAATATTTTCAGATTTGGCCAAACTCTCTCCTTTTAGTTTATTAGAGATTTGGAGCCTAGATTTGGGCAACCCAACTTATAAGGTCAGGGTTTAGCTTATTTGATGGAAGATTTATCTTATATATTGGATTTGGATATTTTTGAAAAGCTAGGAAATAAATAATTTTGTATTGTTTTGATGTGTCTAAGAGGAGAACAGAGGCTATTGATGCATTTGTAAACTAGAGGATGGCTAGAGGCTAAAGGTTGAGGTTGATTGCAGTGTGTTAGTCCTAGGTAAATGTGTTAGAGGGGGGGTGAATGTGAGACCTTGACCCCTATTGACCTGTAACTAGCAACAGATGCGATAACACGAACTAGGGGTAATTTCATTATTTCTCTTGGTGAGCCCCTAAAAGTAGTTTTCTAATGTTATTAAGGTCCAAGTAGGCCTAAGGAATAGTTTGGGATAAAATATTTTGCATGCGAGAAAATAATAATAAAATAATAATATTTTTATCGGAGAAGAATTTGCGGGATAAAAAGTGATTCAAAAATCAATTGAGGCATAATAAGGTATTTTGGGTGCCAAGGAGACAAGAGGAGGCAAGAGGAAATTTTTGAAATAAAATAATATTTTATTAATAAAATAATATTAAAATATTAATATTTTATTTAGTGTCAAAATTTTTCATGAAGAAGGAGTATATGGTCAATCTAAGTAGGGGAGAAGAAGAATGAGAGAATTTTGGAGAAAAATGACGTTAATGGGGCCGCGTGTCTTTATTAAGTCAAGATAGCACGGGCAAATAAATATTTTAAATATTATGGGGACACTACGTTGGAGTACAAACTTCATACTTTGTTTGTACATGTGTAGAAGAAGGTAATACAAGGAAATTGGAGTTGAATGAGTGTTGGGAGGACTAAATTAAAATGGAAGGAAACAAAAAGGGTAAAACGATCATTTTGCATCTCCAGTTAAAATTTTTAAGTTTTCATGAACCCGAGCATTTCTAGACCCTTATGGACCTTGTCTCAATGTCAAAGAAGTAAAAATATTGTATAAAGGCAATGGAAAAACAAAATGACATAGTTAAGGGCATTTTGGTAATTTTGCTTGAAATGGGTAAACTTAAGCCATAAAAATCTAAGTTTCAAGGATGGCTTTCAAATTTCTAGCACTTCTTCTTCTTCTCCTTCCTCTCCCATGTTCTCTCACCCCCTCATGGAAGCTTGCCTTGAATTTCCATATATTTCCATGAATTAACCCCAATTTTTCATGTTTTTGTGTACCCTTTCACAAAGTTCTTTGTGCTCTTCTACTTTTTCACCATAAAACCCTCAAAAAACCTTTCCTTATTACACTATTTCCCTAGCTGGGCGTTCTACGAAGAGAAAATGAGATTTTCATGATAGTTTGAAAGCTTTTGGGAAAGAAATCCAATTGTAAAGCTACCAAGTTGAGTAGTGAAAAAGAGTTGATTTCTTTTTAGTTGTTGAGAATGGCTAGTGGCTAGATCGGTGAGTATTTTGTAGTTGAGGTAGGTTATTCATTGTAGTGTGACTAGAATAGTGAAAATATATAGTCACTTAATGGTAAATGAAAGCTAGTTAAAAAACAACTAGCAAAACATGATTTAGTGGATAGCTTTTAGAACTATAATTATGTAAATCGGGTTGGTTGTGATGTTGCTGTGATGATAGGTCCCAACAAGGCCCCACAGTTCCATTTGGATCATTAGTGGAGGTTGAAGTCGAGTAAAAATTCAACAAATACCGGTGAGTGAACTTGCATTTCAAAATCATTTTGGGAGACCTAATTGTATTGGTATGAAACATTGAATGATTTATTCCAACTTGTCTTTAAAAACGTGTGCCTTGGGAACAAGCCTTTAATAAAATATTTTGATGTTGTGAAAATGTGAAATGTGTAATAAGACGGACTTATGTGCTCCTATACTGTGTTGATATATATGTATACGTGTATACGAATAATGATGTGTAATGATATTGACCCGACTATGTGCGAGTAGGAGTGTGCATAAGTCGATGCTGACCCAACTATGTGTGAGGGGGAGTGAGCATAAGCCGATGCTGACCCGGCTATGTGCGAGGGGGAGTGCACATAAGCCGATGTTGACCATGCTATGTGCGAGTAAGAGTGCGCATAAGCCGATGCTGACCCAGCCATGTGCTAGTGGGAGTGCATATGAGCTGATGATGATGGGAAGGTATGTATGGTGATGGATATATATATATATATATATATACATATATAGATATGTGTGTTATAGAAAGTTCATGAGTATGGTATATGGTGTTGCACATATGAATCTTGCATGTTGAACTTTGGGAATTATTATGCATTTCATGTTGATTTTTTATCATTTTAGCAAGATGGCTTTTTCTTGAAAGAAAGGAAACTTTTTCGTGGTGCTCTGTTTCTCGCTGCAACTAGATTCATTCTCGCTATAGCAAGAAACTCTCAGATTTGGAGGGGTAATGCTGGTTGGAATCTCGTTGCAGCAAGAATGCCTTTCCGCTGCAGCAAGGACCTGTCGTTTACTTGACTTGAATTGCACGAATGCTATTAAAGTTTTCACTCTTCAAATCCTTTGTTGAGCATGGACCCTTTTTATAAAGTGATTTACTCATTTGGGGTTTACATGAAGGGTTTTGATAAGAGCTAAACTAAATTGCATTGTTTTAAAGATAAATGCATCATGATTTTCTTTAAACCTTCCTTATTGTTTGCTTGTTCCCTTCCTTGTTCACTGACTGGGTTTATACTCACTACTTTCAACTTCATATTTTCAGATCAAGAGGCAGCCGGTAACTAGGCCGAGGTGTCTTCGTATATTCGACCCTTGGTAAGTGTCTCGACCTTTAGTAGCTGTACATTCGTCTGAGTCTCTCAGCTGGAAATCGAGCCTTCTTTTTGATATGTATAAACAAACCTGATGTAAATTATTAAGATACATGTTTTAGATAATGTATGTGTATATTTGGATTGGTATGACCTTAAGAGTTGGAAATGGTTAGCATTATTTTGTTTCGAAATTATGAAATGTGACTTTAGTAACTTTGATGGAATAATGAGCGGGATAATATAAATAGGCTTGCTTGGGCTTGGTGGGCTATGTCCATTGGGCCCTTGCGTTGGTCATGGCCCGAGATTTAGGTCGTGACAATGAATAGCACAATTTGGCTCTTTCAAAAATTTGCTTTAAGTGGGAACAAATGCAAGTGAAAAGAAGGAATGAAAATAAGAACAAAAATAGAGTAGATAACATTACAGAATTTAGAGTGGTTTAGTCCAAGACCAACGTCGACTACCTTGATTGTTCAACCAAGGATTTTCTAATCAATCCACTAAGAACGGTGAAATTCACAAGCTTTCACCAAGCTTTTACAATGGCTTTTATCAAGCTTAGCAAAAACCTTTCACAATAGTTTCTACCGAGATCAACTAAAACCCAACACCCAACTTTTCAAGGTTAAGTTAGAACCTATGCTCAATCAAGCAATCCTAGCTTGAATCAATACCTTAGAGTGACCCGCTCACTTTAAGAATACAAGGAGAAAAGTGATAAGAGTGTACCTATGATCACAAGGTTGATCTAAGTGGTACAAAGTGAAGTGCAGATCACAATTACAAATATAGGAGTTGAGTGCAGTAAATGAGCAAAGAGTATTGTTTGGTTTTTGAGCTATTTTGGACTTGGAAGCCTTCAATCTACTTTTCTAGCCGTTGGAAGTCCTTTTTATACTTGGAAAATCAGCTTTGATATGGGTTAGATAGTTTTTGACTATTGGAAACAATTTGGTAGCAATTCTAGCCATTAATCTGTCTTCTAGTGCACAATTCAAATTTTCTGGCAAAATGCTCTTAGTCGACTAAGTTGTCTCTGTTTTCTGTTCCCAGTTTCTAGTAGTGAGCACTTAGTCGACTAAGTCGGTTCTGTTTTGAAGTCCAGATTTCTAGCACTAGCTTCTTGGTCGACTAACCCATTTCTTGGTTGACTAAGTCTTTTTTGTTTCTCGATATTCTTGAGCTCACCAACTTTTCATTTGAATTTTAGTTGACTAACCCTTCATTATTCAACTAAAGAGCTTCTGTTTTGTTGATTAGTTGTGGCTTCTTATTCATATGCCTTTTTTTGATATGTCCCATGGAATAATTTATTTATCACTAGCATATACTTCTTGTCTTGCACACTCAAGTAGAAATATTAAACACAAATGAATGGGAATGTTTTTTTATAATAAAAAACTAATGGAGCCATCAATCTCCCCCTTTTTATAATGACAAAGCATTCCTTGATTAACTGTATAGTGTCCATTTAATCTTTTTAGTTTTGCACAAAAAGTGAGGATTTCTCCCCCTAAGTGAGTGCTCCCCCTTAGTGTATTCTTATTCTACTTATTTATTTCAGCAAATTTTTATTCATGTCATATAGATAGTGACATTATATATTCAGAATATATATATACAGATATAGAGTAATTGACAATAGGTGACTGTTGACAGATTATCATCAATATATCAGTAGTGTTTGTCAACAGCATATTGATACCAGATTTTATCTATGCCATTTATCATCCAACAAATATAGTATGAATAACATCCATATTCATTTACAAACACAATCCATTCATATTATCATATTAAAGATCAATCATTAGCATGAAAACCAAATATCAACACCAAAGCAGCAACAAAAACTCAATGGCAAAAACTTCAATAACATATTTAAATATTTAACATCCAACTTGTTGACATCCAAAAACATAAACAGCAATGTCTATCAACATCAAAAAAATCTATTATCAACGTTAAATTTAATTGTTCAACTGTCAAAGCAAAACAACAGGAAAATAAAAAGCAAACAGAAGTCAATATTTCTAAATTACCCTTAGTTCTCCCTTAAACTTTGTACCCTAATTCTCCCTCTTTTGTCATCATCAAATCTTCAGGATGCTTAATCATCTTTTGAAGAGGATGAGGGAGAGGATTCATTAGTAAAATACTTTACATTAAGGAGTTCAGGAGATGGTTCTAGAGGTGATTTTCGTGGTGAGGGTTCAGGGGATGATTTATCAAGAATTCCAAAGGGGTCTTGAGGAGAAGAGATGGCTGATGGTCTAGCTTTTTCAGCTATTCTAGAGGATTTATGTCTCTTGAAGAATTTAGTCTTGGTTGCCATTGTCTTCATGCCTTTACCAGATGGTTTAGATTTGGTTTGTGGAGCAGTAGCAACTTTTTCTTTTCCTTGACCCAATTGCTCTCTGCTATGGGAGTTGGTTCAGTGGATTCAGACTAATGCGTTTGTGCTTTAGCTGTGTCAAGCCCAGCTCTACAATATGTTTATTATGTCATTCCTATATAAGAATGCATGTTTGCTTACTTGAGTACCTCAAAAATCGTTAAAGGACAGCAATGTACCAAATGGTACAATTAAGTTGAATTAAGCATCGAACTAGACCAAATAGAGATTTTAAGATGAAATTGAGAATTTTAAAACCCCAGAATGACTTCAAATGGTGATTCGGAGTTCGATGACAGATTTGGAGTCAAATTGGAATTTTCATGACCTAGGGACAAAATGGACATTTTGCCACCTGAGGTTAAGATGTGAGTGTCGGATGAAATTTTTGACTAAGATTGAAAATTTGGAGTATAATTTGAGTTTGAGAAGTGAAGAATTTTAATTTCGGTGTTTTTTTGGGGATAAAGGCAAAATAGTCATTTTGCCACCCTAGGGGCAAAATTGTAATTTTACACCACCCAACACTTGTTATGCCCATGGATTCAGCCATTAGCATTTTATATCATGGATAATTGAAGGGTTTTATGTAGTGGTGGAAGAAAGCTTAATTATTAAGTTTTTAAACATGGACCAATAACATGGTGACAAGTGTCAAGCTTGGATTATTTTATTTTTTGGCTTTAAAAATCAGCCCATAACCTTCCCAACTCATTTCTCTTGGTCGGCCGAAAGAAGAAAAGGGAAGAAAAGAAGAAGAACAAAATCCTAGCTAAGAAATTCAAGAGAAATTCACAAAATTTCAAAGAATCAAGTGACAAAAGGTAAGATTTTTCAATTCTAGTTTGTGATCTACCATTCTATGCATTCTTTTTCATTTTCCATGGTTGAGAATCAAGTTTGCATGAGGATACCTTTGCTGGCCGGACATGGGGGAAGGAGTTTTAAACTTGGATTTGGTTAGATTTCAATATATTCTAGTGTTTTTAGTTATTTAGTAATGTGTAGCATGAAAAGCAAACAAGAAAAATTCATTTTCTTCCATCACCCTCCATTGGCTGAATCTTCCCTATGGTGTGTTGATGGTGGACTTGATTTTATTTCAAGTGATTTGGTTAGGAATTAATGATTTATGGTGTAAAAATCAAGTGGGAAAAACCATAGTGTTCATGCACCCACCATGGCCGAAATTCCCAAGAAGAAATGTGAAGATGATCTTCCTCAATTTTATGTTACTTGACTTGAGTTTGATGATTTGGAGTATTAGGAGAGAAATGGAGTTATTTGGAGTTAAATTGGACATATTGGCCAATTAATAGGGTGATAGATCAAATTAGGCCAATACCGTTTTATTTAGGTACACAATTGAATTTATGTAAAACACCGTGTTTAGACGATGATCCGAACAATTCGTATTCCATTTCATGCATTAGTATAGAGCCTGAATTAGTTTTATAATAGTTTAGTACAAATGTAGTAAATGGCTTATTGTGCATTATGTCTAAGTGGTGAACTTTCTGGCAAATGTAAAGAGATAGTACCCGAGGATCAAGAATCGGAGTACTTGAAAGTCGATTTCCATTACTGTGAGTAACCTTATTATCGTCTTAATTATCTAAAGTATGTTTTTATCCGATTTGGCAAATTTATGGAAAATGTGTTTAAATGAAATAATTTTATAAATTGTTTTGAAATTTAATGATGAGTTGAAAATGGAGTAATTAGAGACTACTTACTGTATTGTAAATTATGTTTTGAATTGCATGGCTTATGATAATGTGGGCATGAATGGCTGAATGGGTATTTGTGTTGAAAATGTATAAACTGTTGTTTGCCTTCATAGGCTGGATAATGATAAAATTGCCATGTCATGCTGTTGAATTTTTATTGAATTGGTGGGTTATAGATTGGTCACTGCAGTGGCGGGTTCTGTGGACCAGCCTATTAGAGGGGCATAGAATCCAGGTATATTCTTACCTCGACCTGAGAGGCAAGTGGGGTAACTCTTGAGGTAAAACTTTAGAGTTCACTTCATGCCAAACCACCACGTGAGGGTGAACTCAGCCAACGCCAATGAACGACTATGTTTTCAAAATAAAAACATGATTTATGCATACATGACTTTTTAACAGCCTTGGCAAATTTTGTTGGGATAGTCCCAAGCCAAGCTATCCTTGACAACTGAATATGAGAATAATTTTGGCATGAGCCAAGCTTTTTAGGAAATCATAAGCCTCGTTATTTATTTGGGTGAAATGAATCTATTTTATCTTATTAAAATGAGTTAGAAATGCTGTGAATCATTTTTATGCTAATCTATTTTATCTGTCTCCATTTACTCAGCTTTAGATATTTTAGATGGTATTTGTTTACTCACTGGGATTATATAATCTCACCACCCTCCTTTCCACCCATTTCAAGCTCAGGATAGTAGGTAGATAACTCATTTCGTTGAGGGCTACAATTGGACTTGCATCCTTAAAAACTGTAGGTTCACAGCCTTCATTACTTTTAGTCATTCGGGGGCCCACATGTCATTGTCAAATGTTTTGAATACCTGGCTACGTGTGCTACTGTATGTAGGAATTTATTTTACTGTTACGCTGTAAAAATTATTTACGTAGCGTTCTATAAAAATTATTTTATGAAAAATTAGAATATTTTATTCATTATTTTTATTTTATTCCATTAGCTATAATTTCACTTTAAATGAATGTTTTAGATATCTAAACTTATTTTCGATTATGAAATGTGTAAATTTCTCTCATATACTACATTTTAGCTGGTTTCAAAATTTTTGAGAAAAATGACCAAAATACCCTTGTGTAGTTGAAATTTCTCTTTAACTGTTTTTGAATTGAAATTGGTTTATCTCACTTTAAAACATGATTTTAGTAACTAATACTCACAGGGGAAGCGAGAAAACTGATGTTAAGCCTTGCGAGGTTTCGATTGACATTTCAGGTAATGAATGTCTATCGGGATATCGCGACGGTTGACACGAGCTCGATGGGAGTTTCGAGTCGTGACAATTCAGGTGGTATCAGAGCTTTTGGTTTTAAAGATTAGAGCTTTTGGGTTTAAAGTTTTTTTAAAGTTGTTTTAAAATTTACAATGTCAGTGTGGCCTCGAGTTAAGTTAGGTTAGACTGAATAGAATGCATGTATTTGCATGTAGAGCCTAAGGTTGTTTAAACTTGCCTTATTCCTTCTTATAGATTATCATGCCTCCTCTACGTGAACACCCACCTTTCACTAGATCAGTTGGGAGGGGAAGAGGTCGTTCTCAATATCGTCAGCTAGATCCTATAGAGGGGGAATCGGTTGCGTCTACTATTCGGGCAGCACCTACTACTGAGCAGACCGAGACTCCTCGACATCCTCTACCTCCTCCGCCACCTACTAGTATTCCTGCCATGCCTCTTAAGGCAGTTCAGGCATTGACAGCCTTCTTTACTGCTATTGTTGGCCAGGCTCAGGCTGGTTAAGCTCTTTCTACAGTTCCTCCAGTTGCTCCTTTTGTACCACCACCCCCACCTCCTGTCCCACCACTAGTGCTAGATGTTTCTATTTCTAAGAAGCTTAAAGAGGCTAGGCAACATGGTTACGTTTCTTTTATGGGTGAGTCAGACGCAACCGTAGCTAAAGAGGTGGTGCAAATGGCTTTAAGAGCTGAAAAGCTTGCGAATGAAAATAAGAGAATGCAAGCTGAGTTAGCAGAAAGGAGAAATTTGAGTATATCTTCTAGTCAGCCACCAAAAAAGGGTAAAGACTCATCTGTTTCAGGAAGTACTACTACTGTTTTAGTAACATCTTCCCGACCTCCATTTTCACAAACACAGTAAAGGCCTCCGAGATTTAACAGATCTGCGATGACTATTTCTTGGAAGAGTTTCGGAGGTTCTGATAAATGTAGAAATTGTGGGAGATATCATGTCGGGCCGTGTAGAGGGCCTGTACAATGTTTTTATTGTGGTCAGCCGGGTCACATTAGGAGAGATTGCCCACAGTTAGGACCGGCTGCAGTAGCTGCTCCATCTCCACCAGCTCGTACGGATATGCAGAGGAGAGATTCCTCTAGATTACAATCGAGACAGGGATGATTTTGATATACCACCAAGGGTAGATTAAATATGTTGAAATTAGTGTTCTAATAAAGTACATATGATAGAAAGCTAGTTTTGTAAAATGTAGTTTCCATGATCATGAAACTCTTGAACTAATAATAAGATAAGCATAAGATGTTGATTCAGGTGGATTGATTTCATGACGATTTTAAGTTGAAGTGATTGGACTATATGAGTTGTGAGACAAAGAAGACCAGTAGTTGTGAATACTAAGGAATTATGGAACACTAGAAAACAACAAATAATTATGTGTGTGGTGTCATACGTATATGGTGAAGTCACTATATAATATGGAAAGAGTATTCTCAAGTGAGATTTATTGACTGATGATAAGTGATGTGCAATCTGAGATACATGTAGCTATGAATAAATTTAGAGATTTTTGCTTAAGCAAACTCGTACTAAATGTTATGGTAAAGATATATGAATGTTAGTGACAAAATAAATACGTTAAATTAATGTTCTGATCGCGCACTTGTGATAGAAAGTTAGTCTTCCTAATTGTGGTATAGACTTAGAGGGAAGCCACACGATTGTGAATAATTGAGGTAGTAACTTTAAAGGTAAAAAAGTTGTTGAGATAAAGTGAATTCAAACAGTTGCGACGCCATAGTACTGACTATAGAACGCTATCGCATTAAGAGCCCTTAATGGCTAGAAAGCATGAGCAAACTGTGAGTGGCATAAAGATTGGACTCACGAGTTGGAAAATGGTCATTGGTTTTGATGTCAAGTTTTGTTAATGGGAGTCTTACGTCCATTGGGGGAGTGTTAAGATGAATAATATGTTGACTAAAGTCAAATCTTAAGAAATAAAGTAAACCTTGTAAAAGGTTAAAGAGGAAGTGAGGGAAAGGTTAGACGAATGTATGAGATATTGATAAGAGATGTCAATACCAAGTGATGAAAGTGTGAATGAAAATTTCAAGAATGATATAGCAAATGAGATTATATAGAATATTGTTACGAGAATTTACAAATCTTGTGTTGACTTTGTTGAAAGGAAAGGATTAGTGACAACATAAGTAAACTACGTGGTATGCTAGAAACCCTTGGAGATAAGTTGAAGCATGAGCAGTTAAGCATGCATTTAAATATTCTGGTGAGCAAGTGCATGCCTTTATGGAAATGATATACTTGGAGTATGAAAGAGCAAATAAGTGATTAAGTGTTTCAAGAATGTTTAAACACCTTTGAGAAAGAATTATAAATTATACGAGATGAGTATAAGATGTGTGATTTTGAAACTTGCTAAGGAGCCAAACGGCTAAGTCATGAGTTAAGTGAACATATGCTGTGAGACATAAATTTAAGATAGGTATCCCCAAGGAAATACTCAAGATAAGTTTTGCAATGGATCTCGTGAAAGTAAACATTAAGTTATATGATCATAAAAAGGAAGCCGTAAGCTGAAAGTGATACTTGTATTGACATTGAAAAGTACTTGAGGAGGACATAGTTTCAAGTTTTACAGTTTCAAGTACAATCTGTAAATTGGTTAAGGAAGAATGATGTTATATTCGTATGAAAGAGTGGAACAAAGGATGATTGAAGTTGACCTTGATAATGAAGTCAGATAATGAAACTTTCCTAATATATTATGGAAATTGGAATTAGAAAATGCTTGAGGCATACATGATTCAAATGAGTCTGAGTTTTAAGTGACAAATTAATATCGGAATGAAAGAAGGATACAAGGTAATGTAGAGGCATGAAGGATAATCGAGGAAAAAGATGACTCTTAGGAATTGTGGTATTGCATAAGATGAAATGATCAAGTTAAGATAAATCTTTGAGGCATAAATGGGATTATAAAACATACACGAATAACAGATTATAATTCAATGGAGATGACATTGTGATGCAATGATATATAGTACAAGGAAACTTAAGCATATAATTGGTAATGATAAGAAGAGAGTATAAATATGTAAATGATGTGGAACTATGCACAGGCATGATGAGAATTTATATGAATTATGAAGATTATTCTATTGAATCTTTGTTATGGATGAGAATGAACAAAGAGAAATTAGTTTGAAGGCATTTGAAAATAGAGACCCGTATACATAATGAGGAATATGGACATTTGAATATGCGTGTATATGTATGCGTGGAGTTAGTGATGTACCCAACTAAAATGAAGAATGGTTTTAGTGGTTCGAGATTTGAACTCAATATATTTGATGAGTTGTATAGATAATGTAACGATCAAGAATCTTATCAGAAGTCGATTTATAGTGACCTAAGGAATTTTGGGGAAATAGTTAAGGGAATCTAACCTATAATGCGATTAAGCCATATGAAATGGATTAATAGGATTAAAAAGATTGAAATTTCCTAAATGCAAGGTAAACATGAAGTATGTGGAAATAATTGAAGCCATTAATCTTCCCTAACGCTGAGGATATGTACAGGAATGAGTATGGCATGTTAATGATGACGTAAACTACACAATAGTGTATGAGGATAGGATGAATGAATGAAAGTTGAGAAGTTCGATATGGAATGAAGTAATAAGATAGTGATTGGTATACCTAAATAAGTATAAAATGCGATCGAAATTGGTATGATTGAGATGGAGTTATGGTTCAAGTTTAATGATAGTAATAGAAGCATGCTTGGTGTTTTGATATAAGAGAACATAATTGTGAAGGTTACTGTTGATCTGATTTTAAAAGATAACAATAGACATAAGTAAAGTACTCGAGTTGAATTGGAGGTAAATAAGGTGAACAAATCGAAATTCCCTATAAAGAAGAGGACATAAGAAGTCGACCATTAGATAAGAAAACAATACCCTCACCTTTTCTCTTAGTTTAGTAAATGAAATTTTATGGTCAAAATTTAATTTTTAGGGGGGTTGTGCTATCAAGCCCGACTCTACAATATGTTTATTATGCCATTCCTACATAAGAATGCATGTTTGCTTACTTGGGTACCTTGAAAATCGTTAAAGGACGACAATGTACCAAATGGTACAATTAAGTTGAATTAAGCCTCAAACTTGACTAAATAGAGATTGTAAGATGAAATTGAGAATTTTAACACCCTAGAATGACTTAAAATGGTGATTCGGAGTTCGAGGACCGATTTGGAGTCAAATTGGAATTTTCATGACTTAGGGGCAAAATGGTCATTTTGCCACCCATGGTTAAGATGTGAGTGTTGGATGAAATTTTTGACTAAGCTTGATGATTTGGAGTATAATTTGAGTTTGAGAAGTGAAGAATTTTAATTTCGACATTTTTTCGAGGATAAGGGCAAAATAGCCATTTCGCCATCCTAGGGGCAAAATTGTAATTTTACATCACCCAACACTTGTCATGCCCATGGATTTCAGCCATTAGCATTTTATATCATGCATAATTGAAGGGTTTTTTATGGTGGTGGAAGAAAGCTTAATTATTAAGTTTTTAAACATGGGCTAATAACATGGTGACAAGTGTCAAGCTTGGATTATTTTATTTTTTGGCTTTAAAAATCAGCCCATAACCCTCCCAACTCATTTCTCTTGGTCAGCCAAAGGAAGAAAAGGGAAGAAAAGAAGAAGAACAAAAACCTAGCTAAGAAATTCAGGAGAAATTCACAAAATTTCAAAGAATCAAGTGACAAAAGGTAAGATTTTTCAATTTTAGCTTGTGATCTACCTTTCCTATGCATTCTTTTTCATTTTCCATGGTGGAGAATCAAGTTTACATGAGGATACCTTTGCTGGCCGAACATGGGGGGAGGAGTTTTGAACTTGGATTTGTTTAGATTTCAATATATTCTAGTGTTTTTAGTTAGTTAGTGATGTGTAGCATGAAAAACAAATAAGAAAAATTCATTTTCTTCCATCACCCTCCATTGGTCGAATCTTCCCTATGGTGTGTTGATGGTGGACTTGATTTTATTTCAAGTGATTTGGTTAGGAATTAATGATTTATGGTGTAAAAATCAAGTGGGAAAAACCATAGTATTCATGCGCCCACCATGGCCGAAATTCCCAAGAAGAAATGTGAAGATGATCTTGCTACATTTTATGTTACTTGACTTGAGTTTGATGATTTGGAGTATTGGGAGAGAAATGGACTTATTTGGAGTTAAACTAGACATATTGGCCAATTAATTGGGTGATAGATCGAATTAGGCCAATACCATTTTATTTAGATACACAATTGAATTTATGTAAAACACCGTGTTTAGACGATGATCTGAACAATTCGCATTCCATTTCATGTGTTAGTATAGAGCCTGAATTAGTTTTATAGCAGTTTAGTACAAATGCAGTAAATGGCTTATTGTGCATTATGTCTAGGTGGTGAACTTTCTGGCAAAAGTAAAGAGATAGTACCCGAGGATCAACAATCGGAGTCTCGGAACTCGATTTCCATTACTGTGAGTAACCTTATTATCGTCTTAATTATCTAAAGTATGTTTTTATCTGATTTGATAATTTTATGAAAAATGTGTTTAAATGAAATGATTTTATAAATTGTTTTGAAATTTAAAGATGACTTGAAATTGGAGTAATTAGAGACTACTTGTTGTATTGTAAATTATGTTTTCAATTGAATGGCTATGATAATGTGGGCATAAATGGCTAGATGGGTATTTGTGTTGAAAATGTATAAACTGTTGTTTGCCTTCATAGGCTGGATAATGATAAAATTGCCATGTCATGCTATTGAATTTTTATTGAATTGGTGGGTTATAGATTGGTCATTGTAGTGGCGGGTTTTGTGGACCAGCCTATTAGAGGAGCACGAAATTCGGGTATATTCTTACCTCAGCTGGAGAGGCACGTAGGGTAACTCCTAAGGTAAAACTTTAGAGTTCACTTCATGCCAAACCACCACGTGAGGGTGAACTCAGTAAACGCCAAGGAACGACTATATTTTCAAAATAAAAACATGATTTATGCGTACATGACTTTTTAACAGCCTTGACGGATTCGGTTGGGATAGCCCTAGTCTAAGGTATCCCTGACAACTGAATATGATAATGATTTTGGCACGAGCCAAGCTTTTTAGGAAATCATAAGCCTCGTTGTTTATTTGGGTAAAATGAATTTATTTTATCTTATTAAAATGAGTTCGAAATGCTGTGAATCATTTTTATGCTAATCTATTTTAACTGTCTCCATTTACTCAGCTTTAGATATTTTAGATGGTATTTGTTTACTCACTGGGATTATATAATCTCACCACCCTCATTTCCACCCATATCAGGCTCAAGATAGTCAGTAGATAGCTCATTTCGTTGAGGGCTACAGTTGGACTTGCATCCTCAAAAACTGTAGGTTCACAGCCTTCATTCCTTTTAGTCATTTGGGGGCCCACATGTCAGTGTTAAATGTTTTGAATACCTGGCTACGTGTGCTACTGTATGTAGGAATTTATTTTACTTTTACGCTGTAAAAATTATTTATGTAGCGTTCTATAAAAATTTTTTTATGAAAAATTGGAATATTTTATTCATTATTTTTATTTTATTTCATTAGCTATAATTTCACTTTAAATGATTGTTTTAGATATCTAAACTTATTTTCGATTATGAAATGTTTAAATTTCTCTCATATATTACATTTTAGCTCATTTCGAAATTTTTGAGAAAAATAACCAAAATACCCCTGTGTAGTTGAAATTTCTCTTTGACTATTTTTGAATTGAAATTGGTTCATATCACTTTAAAACATGATTTTAGTAACTAATACTCATAGGGGAAGTGAGAAAACTGATGTTAAGCCTTACGAGGTTTCGATTGGCATTTCGGGTAATGAATGTCTATCGGGACATCGCGACGGTTGTTACGAGCTCGATGGGAGTTTTGGGTCGTGACGAGCTGCTTCTTTTTCTGCCTACTCTTCCCTGACCATTTGATGGAAAGCGTCCATGATTGATACTTCGTCAGAATGAGGAGGAGAATGCTGTTCTTTATGAGGTTCTAGAGGGGATAGAGAATTTTTATCCAGTGAGCCAAGCACCTCAGTTCCTTGTTCTGATTCAGCTTCCTTTTGTGGTTCAAGTGAAGGGGTTTTCCTTGGTTGATCCACTTCAGGTTCATGACCTTCGGCCTAGAAAGTAGAACCTTCAGCACCTTGTCCTTTTGCAATACTTGGAGTTACAGAGGTGTCAACAGCTGCAGGTTTAGAAGGCATTTTTCCTTTTTCCTTCAATACATTTTCGAGCTTTGCCAATTTCTCTTCAATTTTCTGCATCCTTACTCCTTGATCAGTCAGCTTTCCACCAATTCTCATGACCAGGTTGAAAAGTATTTCATTAGAGAACTGTCAGGGAGCTATTTTTGGTTGTGCATGGAGTGAAGACTTTTTTCTGGAAGTGGCCTTGGGGGTTTTAACATATTTCTCTCCATCAAGCTTATACCCCATTTTAGGCAAACTTCTAAGGTAAATAGCTTGGTCCCTACTTTTCACTAAATCTATTTGATATCTTGAGCTCCATAGTCCCTTTTTCTGAACCACGGAAGTAATGACATTTCCATAAGGTAAGTTTATTTTGTCTCCTTAAAGGCTCTTCTCATCCTTTCAATCATAAATCTGCCTAGATTAAGTGGAGTGCCACTGAAGGCATTCTCCACTAGCCATAAGTCCTAAAGGCTAATGTAGCTAAAACTGCCACTTCTACCATGAATGTTTGCTGCAATAAAGTAGTGCAAAATTTTGATTTGAGGACTTGTAATTAGACTGGCATTACTTTTGGAGAAGTATTTTTCCTTTTTCCCTATGATTATTTCCCATAGGGACGAGGGGTCATAATTGTGAGACCTTGTCAAGCTCGATTAAAAGACGGTATTGTACCGAGTGGTACAACTAAGTTAAATCGAGCCTTGAACTAGTTCAAATAGAAATTCTAAGAGGAATTTGAAAATTTTAAAACCAACATAATGGCTTAGAATAGTGATTTGGAGTTCAAGGTCCAGTTTGGAGTCCATCAGAAAATTGACCAATTAGGGACAAAACGGTCATTTTACCAATTGATGATAAAATTGAGATTTTTAGCCAAGATTTGATCACATTTGACCAAGAATAATTATATGAAATATAATTATGATTATTGGAGTATAAAATGATGTTTAGCAGTGAAAAAATTTGATTCTCGGTATTTATGGAGCACAAGGGCAAAATGGTAATTTTACCACTAGAGGACTAAACGAAAATTTTTTTAAGTAATTTTTTACCCCATTTGGTTAATATTGATCAATATTAGTGTTATTTTAGGTTGAAAAGAAGAAACAATGAGATTCCAGTACATTTCGGAGTATAGGGGCAAAATCGTAATTTTTCGTCTCGGGGGTAAATTAGTAAAATTTTTGCCCCAGCACTTGTCAAGACCAAGGGATTTTAATTGTGGTAGGATTGGATAAATACCAGAATATTTGTGGTGGAAAATTAAGAAGAAAAAGTCAAAAAGTTAAAAATTGGGCCAATAAGCATGTGACACATGGCATGCTTGATTATTTTATTATTTTCTATAGAAATCAGCCCATTAAATCCCCAATTCCCTCACCATATTCGGCCTAGGCATCCAGCAACAAGAAAAAAGGAAGAACAAAAGGAAAAACAAGAAAACCTAGGTGGAAATTCAAAGAAAAAGTGAAGAAATCAAGGAAACAAGCTAGGTAAGTTAAAATTTCTTTAATTCTCCTTGATACCTAGCTTACCCATGCTTTTGTTCTTGATTTCCATGGTTGAATATTGAGTTATCATGATGAATTCAATTCTGAAAAATGGGTATGGAAGAGGAATTGTTGTTGGAATAATTTGATTTTAGACTATGTTAGTGTTTAGGGATAGTTAAGCATGGTTATGAACAAAAACACAAAAGAAATATTCAATTTCTCTAGGGTTCCTTGTTGGCCGAACCATGAGGGCTGAATATCAATGGGGGATTGTTTTTATTTC
>NC_030853.1:9703877-9781938 GCF_000208745.1 Theobroma cacao | reverse complement strand
GCCATTGTGTTTTGGCTATGTTCACACCCGAGAAAAGGTGTGTGTGTATGCATGATATGATAAATTTGTTAAGCAAAGGTAAATGGATAGGCTTGCTTGGGCTTAGTGAGCTATGCTCATTGAGCTCATGCGCCGGTCATGGCCCGGGATATTGGGTCGTGACAATAATTTTCAGGGAATTCAAACTCACCCTTTTTACACTCGATTTTCAGTAAACTCCCTAAATCAACAGCAGTTACAACAAATTCCTTTCCATTCAAAAAGACATTCATTCCATCATCAATATAATCATCAGAATTCGCAAGTTCATCCTTATCTAGTGCTATACTTGCATAAAATTCTTTTACCAAACTAGCACTGTAGGATCAATTTTTAAAAGTACTAAACTCCTTCAGTTTTAATTCCTCAAAATAATCAGATAGGCTCGTTTGAATTTCTAGGATTTCATTGAAGCTATCCCAGTCAATGAATTTTCCACAAGTGATTGAGGCATTTTCTATTTTCCTGTATCTATCCTCATATGCTTTATTCCTAAATTTTGAGGATAAAGTCTTACCTTTCTTGAAGGATTTTTCTTTCTCTTTGTTTTTCTCGGCTTTGTATTCCTTCTCTGTCTACGATTTTCTAGTTTTTCCAATCTCAGCAATGGACACTATTTTCTTCTTCTCCTGCTCCTCTGTTTGCAGACTTTCTTCCAATGGACGTTTTTTCTAAAGCTCTTGGATACTAACCATTCCTAGATTTCTTCTAATCTCACAAAATCTTTCCTCATTTAGTGGTTTGGTGAAATGTCAACTAATTGTTGTGGAGTATTAACAAACTCAATCCTAATATCACCTTTTATTACATGATCTCTAATAAAGTGATGCCTAATCTCAATATGCTTAGTCCTACAATGCTGTACAGGATTTTTTGAAATGTAGATTGCACTTGTATTGTCACAATATATTGGTATGTTATGCATTGATATTCCATAGTCTTTTAGTTGTTGTTTAATCCATAAGATTTGAGCACAACAGCTACTTAGAGATACATATTCAGCTTCAGCTGTAGAGAGAGCAATTGAATTCTTCTTTTTGCTTGACCATGACACAAGCATACTACCTAAAAACTAGCAGGTTTCACTAGTGCTCTTTCTATTTGTTTTGATGCCAGCAAAATCTGCATCTGAATATCCATCTAGACTAAAACATGATTCTTTAGGATATCATATCCCTAAAGTTTGTGTATCTAAGAGGTATCTAAAAATTTTTTTAACAGCAGTCAAGTGTGATTACTTGAGTTGAGATTGAAAACGAGCACACAGACATACAATGAATTGGATATCAAGCTTGCTGGCTGTTAAATAGAGTAGTGATCCGATCATACTTCTATAGAGCTTTTGATCAACATCCTTTTCTTTTTCATCTACATCAAGTCTGGTGGATGGACTCATTGGTGTGCAAATTGATTTCAGCTTTAGCATATCAAACCTTTTGAGCATGTCTTGAATATATCTTTCTTGGTTGATGAAGATTCCTTTCTCACTTTGTTTGATTTGAAGCCCAGGAAAGAATTTCAGCTCTCCCATCATGCTCATCTCAAATTCACCTTTCATTTCTTCAGCAAATTTCTTGCAGAAAGCCTCATTAGTTTCACAAAAAATAATATCCTTCACATAGATTTGAACAACAATTAAATCATTTAAGTATCTTTTAATGAACAATGTTGTATCAATACTGCCTCCAACATAACCTTTCTCAACTAGAAATTTTGAAAGCCTCTCATACCAAGCTCTAGGAGCTTGTTTCAATCCATACAAGGCTTTATATAGTTTGAAAACATGATCTGATTTTTCAAAGTCTTCAAATCCAAGAGGTTGTTCAACATATACTTCCTCTTGAATGAAACCATTTAAAAATGGACTTTTTACATTCATTTGGAATAATTTAAAATTCAAAAAGCATGCAAAAGCAAGTAACAACCTTATGGCTTCTATCCTAGCAACCGGTGCAAAAGGTTTCATCATAGTCAATTTCTTCCTCTTGGTTGTATCCTTGTGCTACCAACCTAGCTTTATTTCTAACTACATTTCCTTGCTCATCTACCTTATTCCTAAACACCCATTTTGTGCCGACAATAGGGTGGTTTAAAGGCCTAGAGACTAAGGTCCACACATGGTTTCTTTTGAACTGATCAAGTTCCTCTTGCATGGCTATTATCCAGCTTTCCTCTTTTTTTTCCTCTTCAAAGTTTTTTGGCTCAATTTGAGAGATAAAAGCTGAAAACTGACATGTCTCTCTAGTTGCTCTTCTAGTTTTAACTCCATGAGAAATGTCACCTATGATTTGCTCTTGTGGGTGATCCTTGATGTACCTCCAACTCTTTGGAAGAACATGATGTTGATTTTAGTTCTTTGCAAGGTTTCTAAAGGTAAAGGTTTTGTTTCTCTGCGTAAGGCATTTTCTTCACTATGTTTCTTATCATCTAAACTCATCTCTTCCATTTGTCTTTCAAGGAAATTTTATATCATTTTCATCATTAGAAATTTCCTTTTGCAAGGTATTGGATTCATCAAAAACTACATGGATGGATTCTTTAACTATTAAAGATCTTTTATTGAAGACTCTATATCCTTTTAAGTTTAATGCATATCCTAGAAATATAGCTTCATCATTCTTTGCATCAAACTTTCCTTAAAAGCTATTTTCCGTTATTCAACACAAAGCATTTGCAGCCAAAGCTCCTAAGGTGAGAGATATTCAGTTTTCTACCTTTGTATCGCTCATATGGAGTCTTTGATATCATGGCTCTTATTGACACTCTATTAAGGATGTAAGCTGTTGCGTTAACAGCTTCTGCCCAAAAGTATTTAGGTAGATTATTCTCACATAGCATAGTTCGAGCCATTTCTTTCAAGGTTCGATTTTTCCTCTTTATAGCTCCATTTTGTTGGGGTGTTCTAAATGCAGAAAAATTATGATCCAACCCCTTTTCATGACAAAAATTTTCAAATTTATCTCCTTCAAACTCACCTCCATGATCACTCCTAATACTAACTATAGCTAGTCCTTTTTCATTTTTTCATTTTCAACCTTCCTACAATGACTTATGAATGCTGGTAAAGCATCATTCTTATGAGCAGGAAAATAGACCCAAGTGTACCTAGAGTAGTCATCAACTATTACAAAGCCATAAGATTTTTCTCCTAGACTAGTTGTACTTATTGGACCAAATAGATCAATGTGCAGTAATTCAAGAGGTCTAGATGTGAAGACAACCTTTTTGGTTTTAAAAGATGTTCTAGTTTGTTTACCTATTTGACATGCATCATAAATTTGATCATTTTCAAATTTAAGCTTTAGCAATCTTATAACTAGATTTTTCTTGATTAACTTTGATATGGTATGCATGCTTACATGTCCAAGTCTCCTATGCCATAGCTGGCCATCATTTTCAACTTTTGCTACAAGACATGTTTCACAATCCATTTCAAGATTCTCAAGAAATACAACATACATGTTCTTTATTCTTTTTCCAATAAATGAGACTTTGTTAGTGCTTATATCTGTCACTTCACATTTAGTTGAGTCAAAACATACCTTAAAACCTTTGTCACATAATTGGCTAATACTCAATAAATTATGTTTCAAACCTTTAACCAACAATACATGACTAATCTGAGTTTGGGAGTTCTTACCAACCGTTCCTATGCCATGAATTCTACCTTTTGAATCATCACCAAAGGACACGATACCTCGTTTTCTTTTGTCTAGCTGAGCAAATAGCATTTCATCTCCTGTCATATGCCTCGAGTAGCCACTGTCCATATACCAAGGCTGCTTCTTCTTTAGTTGAGCTATTGAACATGTATCTCTTAAGTGCAGTTTAACCTACAAAATAAATTTTCAATTTTTCTTAATAGGTACCCATACCTTGATGGGTCCTTGATTGTTAGCAGCAACAAAAGATCCTTTTAGGACCCAAATGTTTTTAATTTTCTGCACATATTGTCAAGCCCTACCTTATAAAATATTAGCAATGTCATTCATGTGATTGACAATATGCTTGCATACTTGGAAAGCCCCGAAAAATCGTCAAAAGTCGGTAGTGAACCTAGTAGTGCAACTAAGTTGAATTAAGCCTCGAACTAGCCCAAATAGAGATTTTAAAATAAAATTGAGAATTTTAAAACCCTAGAATGACTTAAAATGGTGATTCGGAGTTCGAGGATTGATTTGGAGTCAAATTAGAATTTTCATGACGTAGGGGCAAAATGGTCATTTTGCTACCTGAGGTTAAGATGTGAGTGTTGGATGAAATTTTTGAGTAAGATTGATCATTTGGAGTATAATTGGAGTTTGAGAAGTGAAAAATTTTAATTTCGACATTTTTTTTTGAGCATAGGGGTAAAATAGTCATTTTGCCAACCCAAGGGAAAAATGGTAGTTTTACACACCCAACACTTGTCCAGCACATGGATTTTACCCAATATTATCATGGATAATTAAGGAAATTTAAGTGGTGGAGAGAGATTGCTTAATGGGTAAGTATGACACATGGACCATTGGAATGGTGACATGTGTCAAATTTTCATCCATTAAATATTTGGCTTAAAAATCAACACATAAATCAACCTATTTCTCTTCATATGGCCAGCCAAAACAAGAACAAAGGAAGAACAAAGGAAGAAAAGAAGAACAAAAACCCTAGGTGGAAAAATTCAAGGGAAAAGTGTGAAAATTCAAGGAAACAAGTGATAAAAAGTAAGATTTTTCAATTCTAGCTTGTGATTTACCTTTCCTATGCATTCTTTTTCATTTTCCATGGTTGAGAATCAAGATGTCATGATGAATCCCTTGCTGTCCGGACATGGGGGAAGGAGTTTTGATGCTTGATTTGGTTAGATTTTAAGATATTTCAGTGTTTTTAGTTAGTTAGTGATGTGTAGCATGAAAATCAAGCAAGAAAAATTCATTTTCTCCCATCACCCATCATTGGTCGAATTTTCCATGTAAAGTGTGGATGGTGGATTTGATTTTATTTCAAGTGAATTGGTTAGGAAATGATCAATTACGGTTACAAAATCAAGGAGGAAAAATCATAGTGTTGATGCACCCATCATGGCCGAAATTTCCAAGAGAAAATGTGAAGATGATTTTACTAAATTTTATGCTATTTCACTTGTGTTTGATGGTTTGGAGAATTGAAAGAAAAATAGAATTAATTGGAGTTAAATTGGGCATATTAGCCAATTAATCGAGTGATAGATCGAATTAAGCCAATACCGTTTTATTTAGGTACACAATTGAATTTGTGTAGAACATAGTGTTTAGACGATAATCCGAACAATTTGCATTTCATTTCATGCATCCATATAGTTTTATAATGATTTTGCGCCAATGTGGTAAATTGCTTGATTGTGCATTATGTCTAGGTGGTGAATCCTCCGATAAGGGCAAAAAAATTGTACTCGAGGATCGATAGTCGGAGTACTCTTAAAATTTGACTCCCGAAATAGTGAGTAACCTTATCATCATTTTAATTATCTAAAGTGGTATTTTTATTCGATTTTGTGGATTTTATGGAAAATGAGTTTAAATGGTTAATTTTTAGATTTTATAAACAAAACATGTTTAAATGAAATGATTTTATAAATTATGTTGAAATTGAATGATGGCTTTGAAAATATAGTAATTGGAGACCATTTGATGTATTGTGAATTTATGGTTCTAATTGATTGGCTTACGAAAATATTGGCATCAATGGCTGAAGTGGTATTTGTGTTGAAAATGTATAAACTGTTGGTTACCTTGATAGGCTGGATAATGATAAAATTGTCATGTCATGCTATTGAATTTTTATTGTATGGTTGGTTTAGCTTGCTACAGTGGGCGGGTTCTGTGGACTAGCCTATTAGAGGGGCACGAAATTCGATTATATATATACCTCGATCGAAGAGGCGTGTAGGGTATCTCCTGAGGTATGGCTAGAGTTCACGTCACTCCAAACCACCTCGTGATGATGAACACCACTAACGCCAAGCAACGGCTGTGTTTTTGAAACTAAAAATATGTTTACGTGTATACAAAATTTTTAACAGCCTTGGCAGACTCGGTTAGATGCCTCGGCCAAGGTATTCTCGAGAATGATTTTGGTAGGAGCCAAGCTTTTAAGATACTCATAAGTCATATTGATTATTTAAATGAAATGAATATTTATGTTATGAATTACATATTGAGATGAAATATTTTAATCGTCTCCATTTACTCGAGTTTAGATATTTTTGATGGTGTTTGTTTACTCACTGGGATTATATAATCTCACCAGCCTCCTTTCCACCCATTTCAGACTTAGAATAGGCTGTAGATAGCTGATATCGTCGAAGGCTACAATTGGCTTTACTTCCTAAAAAATCGAAGGTTCACAGCCTCCGTTCACTTTTGTCATTTGGGGGCCCACGTGTCACTATAAATTAAATTTTATACTTTGGTTATCTGTATTACAATATGTATGAATTTATTTAGCTTTTACGCTGTAAAAATTATTTACCGATAACTTTATAAATATTGCTTTATAAGAAAATAGAATATTTTATTGAATATTTTTATTATATTCAAATAGTCATAATTTCATTTTAAATGAAGGTTTCAGACGTTTAAACTTATTTTTGATTATGAATTATGTGTTTTCTACTCGCATACTATATTTTTACCTAGTTTTGAAATTTTCAAGGAAAAATGACCAAAATGCCCCTATGAGACAAAAATCAATTTTTTATTGTTTTAAGTTGGAAATAGCGTAAAATCTTTTAGAACATGATATTTGGCAACGGTTACTCATAGGGGAAATGAGAAACTGGTATTAAAGCCTTACAGGGTTCCGATTGGCATTCTAGGTAATGAGTGTCTATCGGGACACCGCGACGGTTGTCACCTGCTCGAGGGGAGTACCTGATCGTGACAATTAAAGTGGTATCAGAGCTTTTAGTTTTAATGTTGTTTTAACAGTTTACAGTGTCAGTGTGGTCCCGGGTTAAGTTGGGTGAGGTTGAATAGAATGCATGCATCTGCATATAGAGCCTGAAGTTGCCTAAACTTGCTTGTTTCCTCTTATAGTTTATCATGCCTCCTCAACGTGAACACCCACCTTTAACTAGATCAGCTGGGAGGGGAAGAGGTCATTCCCAACATCGTCAACTAGATGCGGTAGAAGAAGAATCGACTGCGTCCACCATTTGAGCAGCACCTGCTGCTGAGCGGGCCGAGACTCTTCCACATTCTCCACATTCTTCACATCCTCCGCCATCTACTGATATTCCTGCCATGTCTTCTGAGGCAGTCTAGTCATTGGTAGCCTTCTTTACCGTTATTGCTAGGTAAGCTCAAGCTGGTCAAGCTCCTCCTATAGTACCCCTAGTTACTCCTTCAGTACCACCACCCCCACCTCTTATTCCACCACTAGTGCCGGATGTCTCTATTTCTAAGAAGCTTAAGGAGGCTAGGCAACTTGGTTGTGTTTCTTTTATGGGTGAGTTGGACGCAACAGTAGCCAGAGATTAGATTAATCAGGTTTCAGAGACACTCTCTGGTATGAGATTCGATGATGACATGAACTTAATGGTGGTCACGAGATTACTAGATAAAAGAGCCCATACATGGTGGAATTTAGTAAAATCTCATTCCACTACTCCTCCAACCTGGTCAGACTTTCTAAGAGAATTTGATAGTCAATATTTCACTTATTTCCATCAGAAAGAAAAGAAAAAAGAATTTCTAAGTTTGAAATAGGGGAATTTAACGGTAGAGGAGTATGAGGCTCGTTTTAACGAGCTGATGTTATATGTGCCGAATCTGGTGAAATCTGAGCAGGATCAGGCTAGTTATTTTGAGAAAGGGCTCCGTAATGAGATTAGAGAGCGGATGACAATGACTGGTAAGGAGCCACATAAAGAAATGGTATAGATGGCTTTAAGTGCCGAGAAGCTTGCAAATGAAAACAGGAGAATGCGAGCTGAGTTTGCAAAAAAGAGAAACCCGAGTGTATCTTTCAATCAACCATCAAAAAGGGGCAAAGACTTATCTGCTTCAAGGAGTACTACCTCTATTTCAGTGACATCTCCTTGACCTCTATTTTCACAGACACAACAGAGGCCTTCGAGATTCAGCAGATCTGCGATGACTACTTCTGGGAAGAGTTCTAGAGGTTCTAATAGATGCAAGAAGTGTGGGAAGAATCATTTTGGGCCGTGTAGGGGATCAGTACAATGTTTTCATTGTGGTCAGCCGAGCCACATTAGGAATGATTGCCCACAGCTAGGACGGGCTACTGCAATAGCTCCATTTCCACCAGTTCATACTGATATGCAGAGGAGAGATCTTTCTGGGTTACCACTGAGGTAGGGAGTGGCTATATTGTTTGGTATAGAGAGTAACACCTCGACATATCCACCTTCGAGACCACAGACTCATACTTCGACAAGAGTTTTCGTTGTGACGGAAGATGAGGCATAAGTTTGACTTGGAGCAGTGACAGGTACTATGTCTTTATTTGATAAAGATGTTTATGTTTTGATAGATTCTGGCTCATATAGGTCTTATGTGAGTATGGCATTTGCATCAATTACTGATAGAAACCTTTCACCATTAGAGGAAGAAATTGTAGTTCACGCCCCTTTAGGAGAAAAACTAGTTAGAAACAGTTGTTATAGAGATTATGGAGTAATGGTTGGTGAGGAAGAATTTAGGGGTGACTTGATTCCTCTAGAGATCCAAGATTTTGATTTGATATTAGGTATGGACTGGTTAACTGCACATCAGACGAATGTGGATTGTTTCAGGAAAGAAGTTGTTCTTTAGAATTTGGAAGGAGTAGAGATTGTTTTTGCAAGGAAACGTCGAGTATTACCGTCCTATATAATCTTGGCCATCAAAGCTTTGAAACTAGTGTAGAAAGGGTATCCGACTTATTTAGCACACGTGATCGATGCTTCAAAAGGGGAACCTAAATTAGAGGATGTCCCAATAGTTAATGAGTTTCCTGATGTATTTCCTAATGAATTATCGGGACTACCTCATGAGCGAGAGCTTGAGTTCCCTATTGATTTACTTTCGGGTACCGCACCTATTTCTATCTCTCCATATCGAATGACTTCGACAGAGTTGAAGGAACTAAAAGACTGGCTGGAAGATTTGGTGGATAAGGATTTTATTCGCCCTAGCACTTCTCCTTGGGGAGCACCAGTCCTATTTGTAAAGAAGAAGGATGGCACTCTTCGATTGTGTATCGATTATCGTCAACTGAACTGAGTGACCATCAAAAATAAATACCCTCTACCACGGATCGATGATCTTTTTGATCAATTATGAGGTGCTATGGTGTTTTCTAAGATTGATTTGAGGTCTGGGTATTATCAGTTGAAGAGTAAAGAGCAGGATGTACCCAAGACTATTTTTAGGACGCGTTGTGGGCATTATAAGTTCTGGTGATGCCGTTTGGTTTAACTAATGCCCCGGTAGCTTTTATGGATCATATGAACAAGGTGTTCCATCCATACTTGGATAAGTTTGTGATAGTATTCATAGATGACATCCTGGTTTATTCAAAGAATGATGATGAACATGCTACCCATTTGCGTATTGTGTTGCAAACCTTGGGTGAAAAACAACTCTATGCCAAGTTCTCTAAATGTGAGTTCTGGTTAAAGGAAGTGGTTTTCTTATGACATGTGGTGTACGAAGCTGAAATTTATGTCGATCCCAAGAAGATTGAGGCAATTTTACAATGGGAGCAACCGAGAACGGTAACTGAGATTCGTAGTTTCCTTGGCTTAGCCGATTATTATTGGAGATTTGTTCAGGGATTTTCATTAATAGCTGCTCCTTTGACTCGTTTGACTCATAAAGGAGTTAAGTTTGACTAGGATGATGTTTGTGAGAGTCGATTTCAGGAGCTAAAGAACCAATTAACCTTCGCTCCCATTCTAACACTTCCAATTGGTGGGAAAGAATTTATGGTATACAGTGATGCCTCTAAGCTGGGATTAGGGTGTGTATTGATGCAGGATGAAAAAGTAATAGCTTATGCTTCCCGACAGTTGAAGAAGCATGACACGAATTACCCTACCCATGATTTGGAGTTAGCAGCAGCAGTAGTTTTCGCATTGAAGATTTGAAGGCATTATTTATATGGTGAGCATTGTCGGATTTTTATTGATCATAAAAGTTTGAAATATTTGCTCACCCAAAAAAAACTTAATTTAAGACAAAGATGGTGGCTAGAGTTGATTAAGGATTATGACTTAGTAATTGATTATCATCGAGGAAAGGCAAATGTTGTAGAGGATGCCTTAAGTCGTAAATCCTCAACGTCGTTGGCAATGCTTTGGAGTTCTTATTTTTTTATGTTACTTGAGATGTCATTAGCAATGCTTCGGAGTTCTTATTTTTTGATGTTACTTGAGATGAAGTCTCTAGGGATTCAGTTGAATAATGGTGATGATGGAACCCTACTTGCTAGTTTCGTTGTGAGACCTTTATTGTTGAATCAAATCAGAGAATTGCAGAAATTCGATGATTGGTTGAAACAAGAAGTTCAAAAGCTACAAGATGGAGAAACTAGTGAGTTTAGACTCAGTGATGATGGTACTTTGATGCTTAGAGACCGGATTTATGTTCCTAAAGATGACCAGTTGAGATGAGCTATTTTAGAGGAAGCTCATTCTTTCGCCTACGCTTTACATCTTGGAAGCACCAAGATGTATCAGACATTAAAGAAAGTTATTGGTGGCCGGGTATGAAACGAGACATAGCAGAATTTGTAGCAAAATGTCTCACATGCCAACAGATCAAGGCAGAGCATAAAAAACCATCAAGTACTCTTCAACCTTTACCGATTCCTGAATAAAAGTGGGAACACGTGACTATGGACATTGTATTGGGTTTGCCATGGACACAAAGTGGGAAGGATGCTATTTGGGTGATTGTGGATAGATTGACTAAGTTCACCCATTTCTTGGCTATCCATCGCATGTATTCTATTGAGAAACTGGCGAAACTTTATATAGATAAGATTGTGAGATTACACGGAGTTCCAGTTTCTATTGTGTCAGATCGAGACCCTCGGTTTACTTCTCGATTTTGGTCAAAATTTCAGGAAGCTCTAGGAACTAAATTGAGATTTAGTACGGCCTTTCATCCGCAGACTGATGGTCAATCTGAAAAGACTATTCAGACTTTGGAGGATATGTTACGGGCTTTTGTCATTGACTTTATTGGGAGTTGGGACAGACACTTGCCATTGGTGAAGTTCGCGTATAATAACAAGTTTCAGTCTAGTATTAGGATGGCACCATACGAGGCTCTGTATGGAAGGAAGTGCCAAACTCCGCTCTATTGGGATGAAGTGGGTGAGAGGAAATTGGTTAATGTAGAATTGATTGATCTGACAAATGACAAGATCAAGGTTATCCGAGAGCGATTGAAGACAGCTCAAGATAAGCAGAAAAGTTATAATTTGATGAACGAAGGAAAGATTTGGAGTTTGAAGTCAACGATAAAGTTTTTCTTAAGGTTTCTCCTTGGAAAGGTAATAATTTGAAAATTTTGAAGTATTAAATCTTATTTGATTAAACTATTATGATAAATTGTGGTATTTTATTGGGTAATAAAAGGTGTGATTCGATTCGCGAAGCGAGGAAAGCTCAATCCGAGATACATTGGACCCTTTCGTATCATTGAAAGGATCGGGCCAGTGGCTTACAGACTTGAATTACCCTCGGAGTTAGATCGGATTCATAATGTCTTCCACGTCTCGATGTTGAAAAAGTATGTTCCCGATCCCTCCCACATCCTAAAGACACCATTGATTGAGTTGCATGAAGATTTGAAGTTTGAGGTGTAGCCTGTACGTATTTTAGATCAAAAGAATCGAGTGCTAAGGAACAAGAGCATTCCAATGGTGAAAGTATTGTGGAAGAATGCTCAAATGGAGGAGATGACGTGGGAAGTTGAGCACCAAATGAGAAACCAATATCCACATCTTTTCTTCGAATCTGATAAGTGAAATTGTGAGGTTAAAATTTTATTTTAAGTGGGGTAGTGTTGTCAAGCTCTACCTTATAAAATATTAGCCATGTCATTCATGTGATTGACAATATGCTTCCATACTTGGAAAGTCCTAAAAAACCATCAAAAGTCAATAGTGAACCTAGTAGTGCAACTAAGTTGAATTAAGCCTCGAACTAGTCCAAATAGAGATTTTAAGATGAAATTGAGAATTTTAAAACCCTAGAATGACTTAAAATGGTGATTTGGAGTTCGAGGACCGATTTGGAGTCAAATTGGAATTTTCATGACCTAGGGGTAAAATGGTCATTTTGCTACTCGAGGTTAAGATGTGAGTGTTGGATAAAATTTTTGACAAAGATTGATCATTTGGAGTATAATTTGAGTTTGAGAAGTGAAAAAATTTAATTCCGACATTTTTTTCTAGCATAGGGGTAAAATAGTCATTTTGCCACCCTAAGGGCAAAATGGTAATTTTACACACCCAACACTTGTCCAGCACATGGATTTTACCCAATATTATCATGGATAATTGAGAAAATTTAAGTGGTGGGGAGAGATTGCTTAATGGGTAAGTATGACACATGAACTAATGGAATGGTGACATGTGTCAAATTTTCATCCATTAAATATTTGGCTTAAAAATCAGCACATAAATCAGCCTATTTCTCTTCATATGGCCGGCCAAAACAAGAACAAAGGAAGAAAAGAAGAACAAAAACCCTAGGTAGAAAAATTTAAGGGACAAGTGTGAAAATTCAAGGAAACAAGTGACAAAAGGTAAGATTTTTCAATTCTAGCTTGTGATTTACCTTTCCTATGCATTCTTTTTCATTTTCTATGGTTGAGAATCAATATTTCATGATGAATCCCTTACTGGCCGGACATGGGGGGAGGAGTTTTGATGCTTGATTTGGTTAGATTTTAAGATATTTTAGTGTTTTTAGTTAGTTAGTGATGTGTAGCATGAAAATCAAGCAATAAAAATTCATTTTCTCCCATCACCCATCATTGGCCGAACTTTCCATATAAAGTGTAGTTGGTGGATTTGATTTTATTTCAAGTGAATTGGTTAGGAAATAATGAATTAGGGTGAGAAAATCAAGTAGGAAAAATCATAGTGTTGATACACCCATCATGGCCGAAATTTCCAAGAGAAAATGTGAAGATGATTTTGCTAAATTTTATGCTATTTGACTTGTGTTTGATGGTTTGGAGAATCGAAAGAAAAATAGAATTAATTAGAGTTAAATTGGACATATTGGCCAATTAATCGAGTGATAGATCGAATTAGGCCAATACCATTTTATTTAGGTACACAATTGAATTTGTGTAGAACACAGTGTTTAGACGATAATCCGAACAATTTGCATTCCATTTCATGCATCCATATAGTTTTATAATGGTTTAGCGCCAATGTGGTAAATTGCTTGATTGTGCATTATGTCTAGGTGGTGAATCCTCCGATATAGGCAAAGAAATTGTACCTAAGGATCGATAGTCGGAGTACTCTAAAAATTTGACTCTCAAAATAGTTAGTAACCTTATCATCATTTTAATTATCTAAAGTTGTTTTTTTATTCGATTTTGTGAATTTTATGAAAAATGAGTTTGAATGGTTAATTTTTAGATTTTATAAACAAAACGTGTTTAAATGAAATGATTTTATAAATTGTCTTGAAATTGAATGATGGCTTCGAAAATAGAGTAATTGGAGACCATTTGATGTATTGTGAATTTATGGTTCTAATTGATTGGCTTATGGCAATATTGGCATGAATGGCTGAATTGGTATTTGTGTTGAAAATGTATAAACTATTGGTTGCCTTGATAGGCTGGATAATGATAAAATTGCCATGTCATGCTGTTGAATTTTTATTGTATGGAGGGTTTAGCTTGCTGCAGTGAGCGGGTTCTGTGGACTAGCCTATTAAAGGGGCACAAAATCTGGTTATATATGTACCTCGGTCAGAAAGGTGCGTAGGGTATCTCTTGAGGTATGGTTAGAGTTCACGTCACGCTTAACCACCTCATGATGATGAACTCCGCTAACGCCAAGGAACGGTTGTGTTTTTCAAACTAAAAATATGTTTACGTGTATACGAAATTTTTAACAGCCTTGGTGGACTCGGTTAGATTCCTCGGCCAAGGTATTCTCGAGAATGATTTTGGTAGCAGCGAAGCCTTTAAGATACTAATAAGCCATGTTGATTATTTAAATGAAATGAATATTTATGTTATAAATTACATATTGAGAAGGAATATTTTAATCGTCTCCATTTACTTGACTTTAGATATCTTTGATGGTGTTTGTTTACTCACTGGGATTATATAATCTCACCACCCTCCTTTCCACCCATTTCAGGCTCAGAATAAGCTGTAGATAGCTGATATAGTCGAAGGCTACAATTGGCTTTACTTCCTCAAAAATCGTAGGTTCACAGCCTTCATTCACTTTTTTCATTTAGGGGCCCACGTGTCATTGTAAATTCAATTTTATACTTTGGTTATCTGTATTACAGTATGTATGAATTTATTTAGCTTTTACGCTACAAAAATTATTTACCGGTAACTCTATAAATATTGTTTTATAAGAAAATAAAATATTTTTATTATATTCAAATAGTCATAATTTAATTTTAAATGAAGGTTTTAGACGTTTAAACATATTTTTGATTATGAATTATGTGTTTTGTACTCGCATACTACATTTTTACCTGATTTCGAAATTTTTAGGAAAAAATGATCAAAATGCCCTTGTGAGACAGAAATTAATTTTTTATTGTTTTAAGTTGGAAATAGCTTAAAATCCTTTAAAACATGATATCTGGCAACGGTTACTCATAGGGGAAATGAGAAACTGATATTAAAGCCTTGCTGGGTTCCGGTTGGCATTCTGGGTAATGAGTGTCTATCAAGACACCGTGGTGGTTGTCACGAGCTCAAGGGGAGTACCGGGTCGTGACACATATCTTTTTCTACAGCAATCATATGATAAATGATCAATTTTATCACAAATATAACACCTAGCTAATGCCTTAATGGAATTCTTCTTGAAGCATCCATTTCTTTTTGAAGTTTCAGTTTTCAAACATTTGAGTGCAACATTTTCTTCACTTACGTTTTGTAAGGCTTCAGTTTTGCTTTCTAATTCCAATTTTAGAGTTTCAAAATCTATTTTTGAATGTTTCAATCCAATTTGTAGAAAATTTCTTTGTTCAAAAACAGAATCAAAGTAAGTTTAATCTTTTCCAAATCTGATTCTAGAGATGCTGACCTTTTCTTTAAAGTCTTATATTTCAAAACAAGTTTTTCAAATTCCTCATATAAACATTCATATTCATCTTGAAGTTCATCAACAGAAATATTGCAAAGGGATGAGGATACTTCGAATTCATCATCCCATGCCATCAAACACAAGTTTGCTTTTTCTTCAGCTTTTTCTTCCTCAACTTTAAAACTTGAAGTATCACTATCAGACTAAGCAGCTGCCACCGTTGCCTTCTTTGATTTCTTATTTTTCTTTGGAGTTTCATCTTTCACCAAGGGCATTCAGACTTGAAATGTCCAAGCTTCTTGCATTCGAAACATGTAAGCTCTTCCTTTCTGTTGGAGTAATTTTTATTTCTGGTTCTCCATGAAGATCTTTGATCTCTTTTAAACCCTATTTGAGCCAATCTTCGATTCCTTCGACCCATAAGCTTTCTGAATCTCCTTACAACCAGTTCCAATTCTTCATCATTATCACAAGATAGCTCATCTAATTCTTCTTCAAGAATATTGACTTTTAGGGTGATGCTCTTCTTATTTTCTTTTGCTTCCTTTCTATCTTCTTTTTCTTCTTCTTCCTTGAGCTCTAACTCATGAGTAAGGAGAGAACCACAAATTTCATCCAAAGTTATAACATTTAAGTCCTTGGCTTCTTGGATGGTTGTAACCTTAGGCTTTCAATTCTTGGGTAGGCTTCTAAGAAGTCTTTTAACAATTTCATGCTCGGGAATAGGTTTGCCTAGCTGACTAAGTTTGTTTGTGATGTTTGTGAATCTATCTAGCATGTTGGTGATATCTTCACCAGGCTCCATCTTAAACATTTTATAATTGTAGGTCAAGAGGGCTATCTTGGACTCCTTGACTTGAGAAGTCCCTTCATGGATAATCCTAAGTTTATCCCACACTTGTTTTGCTATGGTACAGCTTGATACTTTATTGAATTCAGTGGGGGTTAGAGCACAATGCAATGTATTGATTACCTTAAAATTGGTTTGGACCTTTTTGGTTTCAGCCTCGGTCCATTCAGACCTTGGCTTAGGGATTATCTTGTTGGTCACTACATTTAAAGTTGAGAGAGTGAATGGTCCATCAATTATGGCGTCCCACATCTCATAATCAATTGCTCTAATATATATTGACATCCTAGTACTCCAATAATGTTAATTTGAGTCATCAAACAGAGGTGATTTGTTTATTGAGTATCCCTCAGCAACTATGTGTCACGACCCAAATTTTTGGGCCATGACCGGCGCAAGGGCCCAATAAACGTAGTCTATTAAGCTTAAGCAAGCCTATCGATTTATCTTACTTATCATTCCATCAAATGTCGCTAAGTCATATTTCATACTTTTGAATCAAAATAGTGATATACATTACCAACTCGTACTGGCATTACTCCTTAAAAATTTACATACAATGTCTACAACATGTATTCTAATAATTTACATTAAGTTTGTCTATACAAAAGAAAATAACAGTCGACTTCCAGCAGAGAGACTCGGATGAATGTACAGCTACTGAATGCCGAGACACCTACCAAAAGATGGACACAAGTCTACAAGGATACCTCGTCCTAGTTACCGGCTGCCTCGTGATCTGAAAACATGAATTTGAAATGGTGAGTATAAACCCAATGAGTGAACAAGGAAGGGAACAAGCAACAACAATGGAAAATTTAAAATCATGATGCACTAGTTTCAAAACAATACAATTTGGTTCATTCCTAATAAAACCCCTTATCGAGCCCTTAAGTGATTAATCATTTAAAGATCATGAACCCATACATAGCGAATCATTTGAAGAATGAAAGCTTCAATATTGCACAAGCAAGTCAAATACAACAACGAATCTTCACTGTAGCGAGAATATATTTTCGTTGCATCGACGTTGGAATTTAGTTATTAACCGAACGAAGGTTTCTTAACTGGTCGAGGGTTTCTCACTAAACCTCCTCATTTTAAACTTAACTCTTTTAATCCTTAATGTTGGAAGTCCATGCTCCCATATGGTAGCAAAGAAGTGAAAGATAGGGCAGCAATTGGACAATATAAGAGACCAAAACAAAAAGTTTTTCGCTATAGCGAGATTCAATCTCACTGTAGCGAAATTTCTACCCAGAAATAGAATGTTTCTCGTTGCAGCGAAATTGCAACCCATAAAACAGAATGTTTCTCACTGCAGCAAGAATGCATTTCGCTGCAGCGAGAAGCTACAGTGTCATTCTCGCAGCAGCAAAAATGCATCCTCACTGCAGCGAGTTTCTGACTAGTGTACCCCTCCAAATCTGAGAGTTTCTCGCTACAGCGAAATACAGGGCATCAATGAAAAATTTACCTCTCTCCCAAAGGAAAAACCACCTTGCCAAAAGGTCCAAACCAACATGAAAACACATAACAATTTCTCAAGGTTTAACATGTCAAGTTTCACATGCATTGCAACCATAACCCATTATCCATCAATTTCCTATAACACACATATTTACATATATATGTATATATATATACATATATACCCATCATCATCATCACACCATCCCATCATCATCATCACCAACTCATGTGCACTCCCTACTCGCACATGGCTGGGTCATCACCGGGTTTTGTGCACTCCCTACTTGCACAAAACTAGGTCCTCCTCGGCTTATGCGCACTCCTTACTCGCACATAGCCGAGTCAATATAATTACACAACATTATACTCAAGCATATATGTATATCAACATAATGCAGCCACATAGAAATCCATAATAATCACATTTCATAACATAAACCTTTTCTCAAAAGCTTGTTCCCAAGGCATTCATTTTCATGAAAATTTGTATAAAACCATTCAAACACTTTGTCAAATCCATCATATTCCCAAAATCAGTTTTGAAGGTAGTCCACTCACCAATTGATTGTAGAACTTTTAATTGACTCAAATTCCCCTAATGATCCAATTGGAATGATGGTGCTTCCTTAAAAACCTAGGATCACATTAACATAAACAATAGATTAATTTACACACTATGAACTCTAAAAGCTATCTCTTAGCTAGTTTTCAATTGCCACTTTAAATGGCTATCTATGTTCACTATCTTAATCACTAAAAAGTAATGAACATACTAAACAATAAAACAGCTCATAAATCACAATTACTAGCCATTTTCTGCAGCTAAAAATCAAACTTGGTGCATCACTCACCCTAGGGTTCCTTTGTAGTTGGATTCTCTTCCAATAGCTTCCAAATCAATGGAGTGATTCTCTCTTTCTCTCTCTAGAATGCCCAGCTAGTGAGAGAAAGTATGAAAACAAGATATTTCAAGGTTTTTGAAGTGAGAAGATGAAATAGCACAAGGGTTTATGGAAGGGTGCACCAAAAGCATGAAAATTAGAGCTAGAGAGAGAAAGTTGTGGAAGTTTGAAAATCAAGCTTCCATGGAGTTTGAAGAAACGTGAGAGAGGAGAAGGGAAGAAGAAGACCAGCTGCTGGAAAATTCAAGAAGCTGCTGGAAATTCAAGGTATTTATAGGCAATCTTATCCTTTCCTTTAAAATTACGAAAATGCCCCTCCATCAATTAACTTACTCTCCTCCAATCTTTTATGTAAATCTTTTTGCTCTTTTAACATTGGGATAATATCCATAATGGTCTAAACATGCTCGGGTTCATAAAAACTTAAAATTTTAACTCGAGGTGAAAAATAACCATTTTGCCCCTGTTATGAAAATTGTTGAAACTTCTAGTTTTCTTCATGTTTTCATCAGCAAACATCATTTATACTGTCTTATGCCTATTTAGGCCTTAAAATATCATAAAACTTTCTTCTGGAAGCTTATTAGAGAAAATGACGAAACTACCCCTAGCCCATATTATTACATCTATACTTAGTTACAAGCCTATAGAAGTTGGGGTATCACACTATGGATTTTTGAAGAGCATTTAGATCTTGCCAAGGGTGTTAGACCTTAATAATAGGGGTTAGGCTTTGATACCACTTGTTGGTCCCAAGTAAATGTGCTAAAGGGGGGTGAATAGAATAATTTGGCTCTTTCAAAAATTTGCTCTAATTGGGAACAAATGCAAGTGAAAAAAAGGAATGAAAATAAGAACAAAAACAGAGTAGACAACATAGTAGAATTTAGAGTGGTTCGGTCCAAGACCTACATCCACTACCTTGATTGTTCAACCAAGGATTTTCCAATCAATCCACTAAGAATAATGAAATTCACAAGCTTTCATCAAGCTTTTACAATGGCTTTTACCAAGCTTAGCCAAAACCTTTCACAATAGTTTTTACCGAGATCAATTAAAACCCAACACCTAACTTTTCAAGGCTAAGTTAGAACCTATGCTTAATCAAGCAATCTTAACTTGAATCAATACCTTACAGTGACTCGTTCACTCTAAGAATACAAGGAGAAAAGTGATAAGAGTGTACCTATGATCACAAGGTTGATCTAAGTGGTACAAAGTGAAGTACAGATCACAATTACAAAGATAGGAGTTGAGTATAGTAAATGAGCAGAGAGTATTTTCTGGTTTTTGAACTCTTTTGGACTTGGAAGCCTTCAATCTACTTTTCTAGCTATTGAAGTCCTTTTTATACTCGAAAAATAAGCTTTGATGTGGGTTAGATAGTTTTTAACCATTGGAAATAGTTTGGTAGCAGTTCTGGCCTTTAATCTGTCTTCTAGTGCACAATTCAAATTTTATGGTAAAATGCTCTTAGTCAACTGACTTATGTCTTAGTCGACTAAGTTGTCTCTATTTTCTGCTTTAAGTTTTTGGCAGTGAGCACTTAGTCGACTAACTTACTTCTTGGTCAACTAAGTCGGTTCTATTTTGAAGTCCAAATTCTGGCAGTAGCTTATTGGTCGACTAACCCACTTCTTGGTCAACTAAGTCTTTTCTGTTTCTCAATATTCTTGAGCCTGCCAACTTTTGATTTGAATTTTAGTTGAGTAACCCTTCATTATTCAACTACAGAGCTTCTATTTTGTTGATTAGTTGTGGCTTCTTATTCATATACCTTTTTTTGATATGTCTCATGGAATAATTTATTTATCACTAGCATATACTTCTTGTCATGCACACTCAAGTAGAAATATTAGACACAAATAAATGGAAATATTTTATTATCATAAAAAGCTAATGAAGCCAACACGGTGTGCCTCTGATTTTCAAGGTGAGTGAGATTTAAGTAAGTGTATGTGATGTGTTTTGCATAATGTATGCGCTACCATGGTACTAGGATAAAAGATGCATGCCTAGTCAGATGAACCTAGGCTAGATAGCTATATATGTTTGTATATATGTGTGTATAAAGTATGCCTAGATGAGAATTCCTAGTCTATATGTATATGTATGTTTACCTAGAGGTATGTGCCTAGGCTAGAGAACAAGTATGATTGTGTGCCTGGATGAGAATGCCTAGGCTAACTAGTTATTTGGACGAGGAAATCTGTGTTTGTGTGATTTGTGTGAGCCACAAGATGGCATTATGTTGGGACCCATGGTATATAAGACCTAAAGCAAGAGGCCTACCTATCGTGCAATACAAATTATGAATTAAGGACTATGCCTAATTATGATGAATGAACTGTCCAATTAGGAATTTGGGTGTAATACGTATTTAGGTTAATGGCACAACGATCGAGGTGACGTTAAGTATGTGAGGTAGAAGAGCCAAGATTGTTTATAAACATGATCTATGTGTGAATGCTCACATAATTGTGGTTGATTAGGGATAAGTAGAAGGATATTAAGCCACGATTGATATGACTGAATATGATGAATACCCATATGGGGTATGGGCATGAGGGCTTAGAGATTGATTATGTTTTGTTTGATGATGCCTTAGAGATTTGAAAGCATTTAGACTTATACCGAGCTTAGAGATGATTGAAGCTCAATAAATTTGAATGTGATTTGATGTGGACATATGGAATGTCACAAACAAGATGGCTTGATTTGTGAATATGTGCTCCATCCAAGGGATGATTTTTGGACGTTGATTTGACTTGAGGTGAATTGGAGTCCCAATCCCTATGACTATGTGTGTGCCTACAAGGATGGTTGTAAACAAGGACGATGGCACTAATCCCTATGACTATGGTTGTAATACCTTGGTGCCATCCGTTGAGATTACTCTGGGTGATGCAGATGTCGGGAGTTTACTCCAGTCGATGATTTGATTTTCTGCCAACTACTTTGTTGTTGTGTGAGATTTGTTCTCCACCCATTACTTTGGCACACTAGTGATCTATTGTCCACTTGTTGCTTTAGCACGTTCGTGGTTTGTTTCTCTGCCTATTGGCCATTGTGCGTGATCTGACTATGTCTAGGGCAGAACCATTCATTTGATTCTGTTTGATTATGATAACAAGCATTGGAGATGACTTGATTTGATTTCAATATGAAATTGTTGTGACTGACTATGAATGATATCTGTTGGAATGCCTCAGGATAAACAACTATTTATGAATGAGATTTAAGGTTGGGCTCGACAACTAAGGTATGCCTATAAAGCCTAGTTTGATGGTAACGGCTTTAAGGATAAGTCTTGAATTGATAAATGAAATTTGTGATATGTTGTGGACATAGAACTTGTGAATTGTGGATATAATCTGTTGTTGAGATGTGATCTGACAAGACTTGATATGATGAGTTGTGCATATAGGATATTAGGATAATCCTTGTACCTTTGAATTGGAGATGCTTGAATGTGAATATATTCTGGCTAGATATGCCTAGATATATAATGTAAATATATGAAATACTATGTTATGATAGTATCCCCTCACTGAGTATTAGATGACTTACCCCTCTATTGTACCATGTGCAGACAAGAAAAGCTACAAGGTTACATGGCAAGTGTCATCGATTGGACGGATACGTAATTGGCATCTAGTAGGTCTCCCTCCTAACATGTCACTTCATTGAGTTTGTGTAGGCCTTCTGCCTTTCTAGTTTAGGTTCATTTGTAAAATATGTCAAGCGCGACGTGCCATTCGAATTGTATAAAGGTTGTTATGCATGAACCCAATTTGATGGCCAATGTATGGCCTTTGAACATTTGTATGGACTGTAAGCCAGGAATAATGTAATGCATTTGAAATTGTTATGAATATTTGATTATAAATCCTTGGGCATTCGAGTTATATGGTTGTGAACTCTGAGGCTTGCTTGGGTTTAGTGTGCTTGTTTGTTGGGCTCGTGCGTCGATCACGAATCCCTCGGATTTAGGTTGTGACACTTACCACCATCCTTGTAAGCACACATATAGTCAAGGGTATCGAAACTCCACTCATCCAGAAATCAGATCGATGCCCAAAATTCCTCCCGTGGACAAAAACACAAATCCACAAATAAGGCCACCATTCCTTTATCATTCACCTTTTCCCTATCGAATCTCAATTCACATGTATCAAGCTTTAATCATCTTTAAGCTCGGTTAGGTTCTAAGTTTTTTTATGCCAAGCCCTACTCTATTATATACTTGTCATGTCATTCATGTAGTTGATAGCATATCTACATATTGGGATGCCTCAAAGAATCGTTAAAAGTCAGTATCGTACCTAGTTGTATAATTAAGTCGATTAAAACCTCGAACTAGTTTGAATAGATATTTTAGGATATATTTGAGAGTTATTAAACCTTAGAATGTCTTAATATGATGATTCGAAGTTCGAGGATTAATTTGAAGTCAAATTAGGAATTTTCATAACGTAGGGGCAAAATTGTCATTTTGCCACCCGAGGACGTAATTAGAATTTTTGAAATTTTACACCACTATAACACTTGTCAAGCCCATGAATTTCACCTATTATTATTTTATACTTTGGATAATTAAGAGATTACATGTGGTGGTGAGAAAATGCTTAATTGTTAAGTTTTAACCATGGACCAATGACAAGGTGACACATGTCAAGCTTTAATATTTTTATAATTTCCATTATAAACTCAACATAAACTATCCCATTTCACTCTTCATGGCTAGCCAAAGCAAAGAACAAAGAGAAAAGAATAGAAACAAACCTTAGAGAGGAAAATTCAAGAGAAATTTGTTGAATTTCAAAGAACAAAGCAATTAAAGGTATGATTTTTCAATTTTAGCTTAAAATCTACCTTTCCCATGCTTTCTTTTTCATTGTCTATGGTTGAAACACAAGTTTCCATGAAGGAATACTTGCTTGCTGAACATAGGGAGAGAGGTTTTGATGATGGATTTTGCTAGATTTCATTATATCTTAGTGTTTTTAGTTGTTTGATGATGTTTGGCATGAAAAATAAGCAAGAAAATCACATGCCTTCAACAACCCTCTTTGGCCGAATGTTATAGGTAACATGTTGATAATGGATTTTGTTGTATTTCATGTTATTTAGCTCGTAATTGATGGTTTATGGTATCGGATATCGAAAACGGTTATCGAAAAGTATAGTTCCTTTAGTAAACAACTTGAACAATAATGAGAAAATCATAGTGAATGGACGTGGATTTGATTCTTAATGATATAGATGGATTTATTGGTCTGTGCTAACACTGATTAGCACGTTAGTTCAAAATCGGAATGAATTTCGGTTACGATGAATTAAGTCACAATCAAGCTCATTGAGGTACTTTGGTGTATTTGGAATATTGGAAGTGTAATGAATATATTTGAAGTTGAATCAGATGTTTTGGTTAATTCAACAATGTATCATTCGAGTTAGGTCGAATACAAATTCAGTCCGATCATAATTGAACCCACGTAGAACACCGTCTTTAAGTGATTATTCGAACAATTCTCATTCAATTTCATGCATTCATATAGAGCCTAAAATAGTTTTATAACAGTTTGGCACAAATATATTAAATTATGTGTCATGTATTATGTATAGGTAGTGAGCCCTCTGATAAGGGTAAAGATATCTTACTCGAGGACCAAGAATAGGAGTACTCCAAACTCCCCATTATTGTGAGTAATCAAATGTTCACCTTAATTATCTAAAGTAGTTTATACTCATTTTTATGATTTTAAAGAATAATGAACTTAAACCATAGATTTTTATGTTTTATAAGTTAAGTATTGGTTAAATGAATGAGATTTATAAATTATTTTACAATTCAATGACGATTTTGGAAATTGAGTAGGTGGAGACCATATACCTTTGTTATCTATAAATATATATATGGTTTGAATTAATGGCTTATGACAATGTGATGGCATAAATGGCTGGATTTGTGGTTTGAGGATTATATAAATTGTTTTGTTTTACCTTGACAGACTGGGTAATATTATATTAGCCATGTCATGCTGTAGAAATTTTTATTGATTTGGTGGGTTATTTGATTAGCTTACTGCAGTGGGCTGGTTTTTATGGACCAACCTATTAGAGGGGCACGGTAAATCCTGTTATATTTTACCTTAGTACGAGAGGCGCGGAGGGTATCTCCTAAGGTAAGTTTAGAGTTCACTTCATGCCGAACCACCACGTGAGGATGAAACTCAGCTAACGCCAAGGAATGGCTATATTTTAAAAATAAAAACATGTTTTATCGGTATATGTCGTTTTAACATCCTTGGTAGACTCGGTTGGATGCCCTGGCCAAGGTGTCACCGAGTATGAGTTTTGGCACAAGCCAAGTTTTTAAGAGAATCATAAGCCTTGTTGATTATTTCGATGAAATGTAGTTGTTTTATATGAATTGAAATGAGTTTTAAATGTTATGAATTATATTATGATGGTATGATTTAACTGTCTCATTTACTCGACTTTAGATGTTGTAGATGAACTTTGCTTACTCACTGGGTTTATAAAAATGCACCCATTCTTTTTACCCATTTCAAGCTCAGGACAGTTTGTAAACAGTTGATTTTGTCGAGGGTTGCTTTTGGATTTGCATCCTCAGAAATCGAAGGTCTACAGTCTTGTATATTTTCGATTATTTTGGGGCCCACATGTCATTGTAGAATATTTTTGTATACCTGGTTTAGTGTGCTATTATATATATGAATTTATTTTGCTCTTATTCTACAAAAATTGTTTATGCAGGATTCTATAAATATTGTTTTATAAGAAAATATAATATTTTATTCAATATTTTATTTAGTTTGATTAGCCATAATTTCATTTTAAATGGATGATCTAGATTACTAAAATTATTTTCAGATAAGAAATGTATTATTTTTTATTGTATATTGTATTTTCACCAGGTTTCAAAATTTTCGAGTAAAAATGACCAAAATACCTCTGTGTAGCAGAAATTACTTTTTATTTGTTTTTGATTTCAAAATAGTTTATATTCCCTTAAAACATGATATTTAGTAATTGTTGCTCATAGGGGAGACGTAAAATTGATGCGAAAGCCTTGCAAGGTTTCGGTTGACATTTCGAGTAATGAATGTCTATCGAGACATCGCGGCAGTTGTCACGGGCTCGAAAGGAGTACCGGGTCGTGACAATTCGATTGGTATCAGAGTCTTTGGTTTTAAAGTTATTTTAAAAACTACAGTGTCAATGTGGCCCCAAGTTAGATTAGATTGAGTTGTATGCATACAATTGCATATAGAACCTAAAGATAAATTTCTGAGGGAGTAGAGATTGTATTTGCCGAGGAACGTCGAGTATTAGCATCATGTGTAATCTTGACTATCAAAGCTTTGAAACTAGTACGAAAAGGGTATCCTGCTTATTTGGCACATGTGATTGATACCTCAAAGGGGAACCTAAGTTAGAGGATGTCCTAATAGTAAATGAGTTCTCTGATGTGTTTCCAGATGAGTTACTGGGACTACCTCTTGATCGAGAGTTTGAGTTCACTATTGATTTATTTTCGAGTACCGCACCTATTTCCATTCCTTCGTATCGGATGGCTCCGACAGAGTTAAAGGAGTTGAAAGTCCAACTTCAAGAATTAGTAGATAAGGGTTTTATTCGCCCTAGTACTTCTCCTTGGGGTGCGCCAGTCTTGTTTGTAAAGAAGAAGGATGGCACTCTTCGACTATGTATCGACTACCATCAACTAAACCAAGTGACCATCAAGAGTAAATACTATTTACCATGAATTAATGATCTTTTTGATCAACTACAGGGTGCCACGGTGTTTTCTAAGATTGATATGAGGTCTGGGTATCATCAGTTGAAGATCAAGGAGCAGGATGTACCCAAGACTGCTTTCAGGACTCGTTATGGGCATAATGAGTTTCTGGTTATGCCTTTTGGTTTGACAAATGCCCCGGCAGCTTCTATGGACCTCATGAACAAGGTGTTCCACTCGTACTTGGATAAGTTCGTGATAGTATTCATAGATGACATTTTGGTGTATTCGAAGGATGATGATGAACATGCTACTCATTTGCACATTATGCTGCAAACTTTACGTGAGAGGCAACTTTATGCCAAATTTTCTAAATGTGAGTTTTGGTTGAAGGAAGTGGTTTTCTTGGAACATGTTGTGTCTGGAGCTGGAATTTATGTCGATCCTAAGAAGATTGAGGCAATCTTACAGTGGGAGCAACCAAAAACGGTGATAAAGATTCGAAGTTTCCTTGGTTTAGCCTGTTACTATAGGAGGTTCGTTCAATGGTTCTCATTGATAGCTGCTCCTCTAACTCATCTGACTTGTAAAGGAGTCAAATTTGAGTGGGATGACGTTTGCGAGGGTCGATTTCAGGAGCTGAAGAACCGATTGACCTCCGCTCCCATTTTGATACTTCTTGTTAGTGGGAAAGAATTTGTGGTGTCTAGTGATGCATCTAAATTAGGATTAGGGTGCGTGTTAATGCAAGATGAGAAAGTAGTAGCTTATGCTTCTCGGTAGCTGAAAAAGCATGAGACGAATTACCTTACCCACGATTTGGAGTTGGCAGTAGTAGTTTTTGCATTAAAAATCTGGAGGCATTATTTATACGGTGAGCGTTGTAGGATTTTTACTGACCACAAAAGTTTGAAATATTTGCTCACCCAGAAAGAACTCAACCTGAGACAGAGACAATGGTTAGAGTTAATTAAGGATTACGATTTAGTAATTGATTATCATCCTGGAAAGGCAAATGTTGTAGTAGATGCCTTAAGTTGTAAATCTTCATCTTCATTAGCATCACTTCGGAATTCTTACTTTTCGATACTACTTGAGATGAAATCTCTTGGGATCCAATTGAGTAATGGCAAGGATGGAACCCTGCTTGCTAGCTTTGTTGTGAGACCCTCATTGTTGAATCAAATCAAGGAATTGTAGAAGTCTGATAATGAGCTGAAACGGGAAGTTCAAAAGTTGCGAGATGGAGAAACTAATGAGTTCAGACTTGGTGATGATGGTATCTTAATGCTTGGGAACCAGGTTTGTGTCCCTAAAGATGATCAATTGAGACTGGCTATTTTGGAGGAAGCTCATTTTTTCGCCTATGCTTTACATATCGAAAGCACCAAAATGTACAAGACTATCAAGGAAAGTTACTGGTGGTCGAGTATGAAACGAGACATAGTAGAGTTTGTAGCGAAATGTCTCACATGCCAACAAATTAAGACGGAACATCAGAAACCATCAGGTACTCTTCAGCCTCTACCTATCCCTAAATGGAAGTAGGAGCATGTGACTATGGACTTTGTATTGGGTTTACTGTGGACGCAGAGTGGGAAAGAGGTTATTTGGGTGATTGTGGATAGATGGACTAAGTCCACCCATTTCTTGGCTATCCATAGCACATATTCCATTGAGAAGCTAGTTAAGCTTTATATAGATGAGATAGTGAGATTGCATGGAGTCCTAGTTTCTATCGTGTTAAATCGAAACCCTTAGTTCACTTCTCAATTTTGGCCAAAATTCCAGGATGCTCTCGGAACTAATTTGAGGTTTAGCATTGCCTTTCATCCACAGACAGATGGTCAATCTGAAAGGACCATTCAGACTTCAGAGGATATGCTACGGGCTTGTGTTATTGACTTTACGGGGAGTTGGGATAGACATTTGTCGTTGGTGGAGTTCACATATAACAATAGTTTTCAGTCTAGTATTGGGATGGCACCATACGAGGCTCTGTATGGGAGAAAGTGTCGAACTCCACTCTACTGGGATGAGGTGGGTGAGAGGAAATTGTTTAATGTAGAATTGATTGATCTGACTAATGACAAGATCAAGGTTATCCGAGAGTGATTAAAGACAGCTCAAGACAGGCAAAAAAGTTACTCGGATAGACGGAGAAAAGATTTGGAATTTGAAGTTGATAATAAAGTTTTTCTTAAAGTCTCTCATTGGAAAAGTAATGATTTGAATACTTCAAGGTATTAAGTCTTATTTGATTACATTATTGTGATAAATTGTCGTATCTTGTTGGATAATGAAAGGTGTGATTCGGTTCGCAAAGCGAAAAAAGCTCAATCCGAGATACATTGAACCTTTTCATATTATTGAAAGGATTCGGCTAGTGGCATATAGACTAGAATTACCCCTGGAGTTGGATCGGATTCACAATGTCTTCCATGTCTCGATGCTGAAGAAGTATGTACTTAATCCCTCCCATATCCTCGACGCACCTCTAATTGAGTTGCAAGAAGATTTAAAGTTCGAGGTACAACCTGTATGTATTTTAGACCGAAAAGATCGAGTGTTGAGGAATAAGAACATTCCAATGGTTAAGGTGTTGTGAAAAAATGCTCGGATGGAGGAGATGATGTGGGAAGTTGAGCACCAAATGAGAAACCAATACCCGTATCTTTTCTCCGAGTCCGGTAAGTGACATTTTGAGGTCAAAATTTTATTTTAAGGGGGTAGTGCTGTCAAGCCCTACTCTATTATATACTTGTTATGTCATTCATGTACTTGATAGCATATCTACATACTAGGATGCTTCGGAGAATTGTTAAAAGTTAGTATCGTACCTAGTGGTACAATTAAGTCGATTAAAACTTTAAACTAGTTTGAATAGAGATTTTAGGATATATTTGAGAGTTATTGAACCTTAGAATGTCTTAATATGGTGATTTGGAGTTCGAGGATTAATTTGGAGTCAAATTAGGAATTTTCATAACATAGGGGCAAAATGGTCATTTTGCCACTCGAGGACATAATTGGAATTTTTGAAATTTTACACCACCATAACACTTGTCAAGCCCATGAATTTCACCTATTATTATTTTATACTTTGGATAATTAAGGGATTACATGTGGTCGTGAGAAAATGCTTAATTGTTAAGTTTTAACCATGGACCAATCACATTGTGACACATGTCAAGCTTTAAGATTTTTATAATTTCTTTTATAACTCAACATGATCTCTCCCATTTTACTCTTCATGGCCGGCCAAAGTGAAAAGCAAAGAGAAAGGAATAGAAATAAACCCTAGAGAGGAAAATTCAAGAGAAATTTGTTGAATTTCAAAGAACGAAGCAATCAAAGGTAAGATTTTTCAATTTTAGCTTAAAATCTACCTTTCCCATGCTTTATTTTTCATTTTCTATGGTTGAAACACAAGTTCCATGAGGGAATACTTGCTGGCTGAACATAGGGAGAGAGGTTTTGATGATGGATTTTGCTAGATTTCATTATATCTTAGTGTTTTTAGTTGTTTGATGATGTTTGGCACAAAAAACAACAAGAAAATCACATGCCCTTCAACAACCCTCTTTGGCCGAATGTTATAGGTGACATGTGGATGATGGATTTTGTTGTATTTCATGTTATTTAGCTCATAATTGATGATTTATGGTATCGGATATCGAAAACGGTTATCAAAACATATAGTTCCTTTAGTAAACGACTTGAACAATAATGAGAAAATCATAGTGAATGGACTTGGATTTGATTCTTAATGATAAAGATGGATTTATTGGACTGTGTTGACACTGATTAACATGTTAGTTCAGAATTGAAATGAATTTCGGTTACAATGAATTAAGTCACAATCAAGCTCATTGAGGTACTTTGGTGTATTTGGAATATTGGAAGTGTAATGAATATATTTGAAGTTGAATAAGATGTTTTGGTTAATTCAACAATGTATCGCTCGAGTTAGGTCAAATACAAATTCAGTCCGATCATAATTGAACCCACTTAGAACACTGTTTTTAAGTGATTATTCGAACAATTCTCATTCAATTTCATGCATTCATATAGAGCCTAAAATAGTTTTATAACAGTTTGGCACAAATATATTGAATTATGTGTCATGTATTATGTATAGGTGGTGAGCCCTTTGATAAGGGTAAAAATATCGTACCCGAAGACCAATAATAGGAGTACTCTAAACTCCCGTTATTGTGAGTAATCAAATGTTCACCTTAACTATCTAAAGTAGTTTATACTCGTTTTTATGATTTTAATAAAAATTAACTTAAACTGTAGATTTTTATGTTTTATAAGTTAAGTGTTGGTTAAATGAATGAGATTTATAAATTGTTTTGCAATTCAATGACGATTTTGGAAATTGAGTAGGTGGAGACTATATACTTCTATTATCTATATATATATATATATATTGTTTGAACTGATGGCTTATGACAATGTGATGGCATGAATGGTTGGATTAGCGGTTTGTGGATTATATAAACCGTTTTGTTTTGCATTGACAAGCTGGGTAATATTATATTTTCCATGTCATGCTGTCGAAATTTTTATTGATTTGGTGGGTTATTTGATTAGCTTACTGCAATGGGCGAGTTTTCGTGGACCAGCCTATTAGAGGGGCACGGTCAATCTCGTTATATTTTACCTTAGTACGAAAGGCGGGGATAGTATCTCCTAAGGTAAGTTTAGAGTTTACTTCACGCCAAACCACCATGTGAGGATGAAACTCAACCAACGCCAAGGAATGGCTATATTTTAAAAGTAAAAACATGTTTTACAGGTATATGTCATTTTAACATCCTTGGCGGACACGATTGGATGCCCGGGCCTAGGTGTCACCGAGTATGAGTTTTGGCACAAGCCAAGTTTTTAAGAGAATCATAACCCTTGTTGATTATTTCGATGAAATGTAATTGTTTTATATGAATTGAAATGAGTTTTACATGTTATGAGTCATATTATGATGGTATGATTTAACTGTCTCAATTTACTCGACTTTAAATGTTGTAGATGAACTTTGCTTACTCACTGGGTTTATAAAAACTCACCCTTTCTTTTTACCCATTTCAAGCTGAGGATAGTCTGTAGACAGTCGATTTTGTCAAGGGTTGCTTTTGGATTTGCATCCTTAGAAATCAAAGGTCTACAGCCTTGTATATTTTTTGTTATTTTGGGGCCCACATTTCATTGTAGAATATTTTTGTATACCTGGTTTAGTGTGCTATTATATATAAGAATTTATTTTGCTCTTACGCTACAAAAATTGTTTATGCAGGATTCTATAAATATTGTTTTATAAGAAAATGGAATATTTTATTTAATATTTTATTTTGTTTGATTAGCCCTAATTTCATTTTAATTGGATGATCTAGATTACTAAAATTATTTTTAGATAAGAAATGTATATTTTTTGATCGTATATTGTATTTTCACCAGGTTTCAAATTTTTTGGGTAAAAATTACCAAAATACCCCTATATAGCATAAATTACTTTTGTTTGTCTTTTATTTAAAAATAGTTTATATTCCCTTAAAATATGATATTTAGTAACTGTTGCTCACAAGGGAGACGTAAATTGATGCAAAGGCCTTGCGAGGTTTCAGTTGACATTCTGAGTAATGAATGTCTATTGAGACATCATGGCAGTTGTCACGGGCTCGAAGGGAGTACCGGGTCGTGACATTTTAAATCTCCAATGTATCATTGGATCAAATTTTCTTAACATATCCTTCACCTAAGGAAATCCACTCCTAAGGTTCATTATAGCTTCTAGACATCCTAGTCTAAGTACACACAGCATAGGTGTGATACCCCGTACCCCCGTATAGTAGTCAATATAACCGTATCGATAAGACGAAGGGTTAATTGACCTGGATTTAAGTGTCAAAGAGCGGTGACAGGTGAAAAGAATATTCTAGAGTAAAATATTTTGCACGCGAGGAAATAACAATTAAATAATAATATTTAGAATGAATTAGTGAGGTAAAAAGTGATTCGGAAATTAATCGGGGCATAATAGGACATTTTTGGTTCGAAGGAGATAAGTGAAAAATTTTAGAATAAAATAATATGAAAATATTAATATTTTATTTGATATCGAAATTAGTCATGAAGGAGGAGTATATGGTCAATCTAAGTGGGGGAGAAGAAAAATGAGGGAATTTCGAAGAAAAACGACGTTAATAAGCCCCGTGTGTCTTTATTAAATAAACTAGCGTGGGTAAGTATATATTTAACTATTATGGTGATACCGCATTGAAGTGCAAACTTTATATTTTGTTTGCACACATGTAAAGGAAGAAAAATAGAAGGAAATTGCAATTAAAAGATTGTTAGGAGGACTAAATTTAAAAAGAGCGAAACTTAGAGGGCAAAACGGTAATTTATCCATGAGCTTGGTCAAAGCTTCCAAACTCTTTTCTTCCTTATCAATGGCTGATCCTTATCTTCTCCATCTTCTTCCTTCCACGCCATTTTCCTTTCTTCACCATAAAAATCAAGTTTTTTTTCTTCTCCATTCTCCTACCCCTTTACTCACCCAAACCACAACTCTTAACCTCATTTTTCATCCCAACTAAACCCTACGAAGAGAAAGGAAGAAAGAAGAAAGGAAAGAAAGAAAGGAAAAAGGAAGAGAAAAGCTTGGAAGAAGCTCGACCTTGAAGGAGAAAAAATAAAACCTAGAGGTTTTCCTCCCCACCCGTACACCATTGTTGAGGTTTTAAAAGATTTTGATGGTTTGCCTTGTGGATTTCAAGGTAATGAAGGTAGAAATTGATGTTTTGTTTGAAAGCATGTAGTTTGAACCGATTATGATGTGAGGTTTTGTTTGTGGTAGCAAGGATCAATAAAGATCCAAGGAACTCGAGGCATGCATGTGGAATAATCTTGGAATGCGTGGTGATTTTGAGCTAAATTAAGTGGTGGGTAAGCGTTCTAAGCTCTAAATCACAAGTAGAAAGGAAAAATGAGATATGTATTGATTGTTTATGCTTGTGGCAGCATGTAAAAGTAAATTGTGGTGCATGTGGACTTAGAAAATGCTTGATGGAAGTAAATTTATAGTTGCTGCTATATGCTAGGTTATTGGTGTAGACATGATGGTTGAACTTGATAAATATCCTTAGAAAAGATTAATTTATGTGCTAGAGTCATAAATAAGTTACCAATATTTATGATTAAAGAATTGCGCAAGCAAAGGATAAAGGCAACATTGGTAAAAATGTGTCAAGGTATAAGTTAGTTGAATTAGGACTCACGATTGAATGAAAAAGAGAAGTGGAAATGTTATACACTAAAGATATTGAATTTGGATTGTTGTTAGGAAGTGAAAAAATAAAGATAGTGTACTGTGGTGGCATGCCGGAGGAAATAACGAGCAACCAACAAGTAGAAATAGCTACATACCCCTCCGAATTAATAGCGATATAGTATCCCGCTATCGTAAGGTGAGTGAACTTGCATTTAAAAGGTTTTGAACAAATGCATATGTGTTGAATGAAATGCTAGAATATCCTTGGTTGACTCTTTTCAAATTTATGCATGAGAACAAGCTTTTCACAAGTGATACTTCTACGTTTTTAAACGTATAATGTGATAAATTACGTATTTGAAATATTATGTTGAATTGCTAATTGATTTGTGGCATGTGATGTATTGTTATGCAAAGATTTTTGCTACATGTTGTTATGTTGACCATGCATTGAAATGTAATGTTGAATGATAATTATAATCGTGCATGTGCAGTGTGGGAGTGTACATGACTGTGCCGGTAGTGTGCGGTATGGGAGAACACACGCCGATGATATATGCCATGTGCGATGTGGGAGAGCACATGCTGATGATATGTGCCATGTGCAGTGTGGGAGAGCACATGATGATGATATATGCCATGTGCGGTGTGGAAGTGCACATGAGGATATTAGCTATGTGCTTTGTGGGAGTGCACATGAGCTGAGTTGAGGTTGGTTGGTGTATGTGCGGAGCCATGGTGACTATTGTGGGGATGACCTTGGTGTATGTTTGAATTATCTACATATTTATATATACATAATGTATACGTGAATTTTTACACGCATGTGCTCCAATCCTGTAGAGTAGAGATTTTTGGAAAATGTAATGTGATTGAATTGTATATTGAAAGTTGATATTCTTCAATGGTTTCAAAATGAGTTGAAAAACAGCATGGCATCGAGTTTTGTTTATGACATACAAATCGCATGGTTTTAATACAAGTGCATTGTGTTTTCTAAAAAATCTTCCGTATCATTTGCTTGTTCCCTTCCTATGTTCACTCACTGAGTTTATACTCGTTCTTTTCAACTTCATGTTTTAGTTTTTAGGTTCGAAGGTAGTTGAATTCCTAGGTTGAGTGGCTTCCTCATATTCATCATTTGGTAGGTTTACTATGTCACTCGATGTAGTACCCACACCTAGAGTCACTCCAGTGGTAGTTAAGGGTCTATTGTATGTTTATACGTGATGGTTTAATATAAACTATGAGATTTGTTGTGAACTCTATATGTTTGGTTTGATAAACAATTTCGTTTAGGGTTGACAATGATAACTCTATTTTGAGAATGATATATACTTGGTTTCCACAATTTAATTTTGAAGAAGTTATTAGTAGAAATTATGAGGTTTAGATCTTAAAGAAAGAGAAGTGATAGATGGACTTCTGAATAGTTTTACACAGAGAGGCTTGCTAGGGTCTGGTGGGCTATGCCTATTGGGCCATGCGCCGGTCATGGCCTGGGATTTAGGCTATGACAATAGGCCACTCATGTGGCTCACATCACAGGGCATAAACACCCATTCCACAGTTTGGTTCTCTAGCCTAGACACTTACATCTAGGCAATCAAATATACACATATATTTACATACACACATTCTTATATCATGGCAGCACCTTCATCAAGCCATCATGCATCACATGTATTTTAATTCAAACCCACTCATAATGACAAATTGGAGGTAATCCCACCACCAAGCTCAACTTTAGCCTCCAATCGTCATTTAGCTCACTAACTCATCCAATTACTTAGTTTCCTCCTCAGAACACATCAAAACATCCAATTGTTAATTAAATCGTAGCTTTCGAAAATTGCCAACTTTCCAACAATTAACCAAATCTTAGCAATCCAAGTATTGAAGCTTAAATCCTTCATTAACAAGCTAAACCCATACCTTAGAAGTTAGATTGCATGAATCTTGGCTCCAAATTCCAACTAAATCAGGGAAGTTTCACCAAAGTTGGAAAAACTAGATTTCTTGGATTCTAACTAATTAGAATGAGAAATAATTGGTAAAAATGTTTAATCTTACTTTTAAAGGTATTTCCCAACCTCAGATTATCTCTAAATAGCTCTAAGAGTCAATTTGGGACCTTAGGGTTTTAAGATGGTAGAGAGAGAAAGAGTTTGGGGGTTTTTGTTAAATGGGCAAAATTGTGAGACCTTGACCTCTATAGGCCCGTAATTAGGTGTACACACGATAACATGGGCCAAGGGTAATTTCGTCATTTCCTTAGTGAGCCCCTAGAAGTAGGCTTTCAGACATTATTAAGGTCTAAGTAGGCCTAAGGAATAAATGAATAAGGGTAAAATAAATGAAGAAGATATAAATACTGATAATTTCCATGGTAGGGGTAAAATGGTCATTTTGCACATCGAGCCTAAATTTTTAAGTTTTCATGAACTCAAGTACTTTTAGACTATTATGGACTTTATCTCAGTGTTAAAGGAGTAAAAAGAGTGCATAAAGGAAAGGAGGAAGACAAGTGGCCTTGTTAAGGGCATTATTGTAAATTGTATGAAAATTCGATAAACTTTAACTATAAATATCTAATCTCTAGCAGCTTTTCTTCTGTTTTCTAGCAACGTCTCTTCTTCTTCTTCCTCTTATCCTCCTTTCCATTCCATGTTTCTTTACACCTTTCATGGAAGTATCCTTTGAAACCTTTAAAACTTCCCCAAATTAACTTTATTTCTCATATGTTTCTACACCCTTTCATAGGGTTTTTCATGCTCTTCCACTTTCAACAGCCTTCAAAAGTCTTTCTTAAGTACATTCACTCACTAGTTGGACGTGTAGAGAGAGAGGGAGTGATTTCCTTTATCAGCTTGGAAGAATTTTGAAAAGAAATTCAATTACAAATCCATCAAGGTGAGTGAACTTGCATTTAAAATATTTTGGGAAATGTATTGGTATTTGGATGAAGCATGTGAATGATTTTTATTTGATTTTTTTCCTTAAAGATTATGCATGGGAACAAGCCTTTATTAAAACATTTTATGTGGTGAGTGTGCAATATGATGAATCCTTGTGCTCCTATAGGATGCTGATATATATATATGTTGTTTATCGATAGTTAATATTGTGTAATAAATATAACTGTGCATGTGCGCGATATGGGGGATGCACACGCCGATGATGATGGGTGCGGGAGTATGGATGATGATATTTCCTATGCTCGATGTGAGGGATGCACACAGTGATATTAGCTGTGCACGATGTGGGCAATGCACAAGATGACTCCAGCTATGTGCACGATGTGGGGATTGAACATGAGCTAGGTGAGGCGGTGGTGGTATTGGTGTTTATATATATATATATATATTTATGCAATAGAAAGTTCATGAATATGGTATATGGTTGTAATGTATGTGAAATCTTGCATGTTGAACCTTGGAAATTGCTAAGTATTTTCAAGTTGATTTTTTCATTGCAGCAGAATGGCCTTTTCTTGATATAATGAGAACTTTCTTCTTGGTGTTCTGTTTCTCGCTGCAGCGAGAAACTCTTGGGTTAGGAGGCTGGCTGTAGTCCTATAAGTTACTGTCGCGAGAATACATTCTCGTTGTAGCGAGATGTCTACAGGTTGTTTCGCTGTAGCGAGAAACCTTCATCGTGCTTACGACCTTGTTTGGTTTCTGCCATATTTTCCACTTCTATAACATCATAGTTTTTCTTTTATAATTGGGGGAGGGGGGATTCGAACCCTGCTCTTTAGGCAAGGGGATTATGCACCAACAAATGAGACAAATGCTCGGGTGCTTTGTTAACATCATAGTTGATCGTGGACTTCCAACATCAAGGAATTAATTAATTAAGTTTAAAATGAGGGGTTTTGGTGAGAAACCCTCGGTCAGCTGATGATTTGAGCCCAAATTTCTCTGCAACGAAAAGGCATTCTCGATGCAGCGTAGCTACTAAAGTTTTCAGTCTTCAAATTCTTTGTTATGCATGGATCCTTCATCATCAGGTGATTAACCAATTAAGGGTTTAATGAGGGGTTTTAATAAGAATTAAACTAAATTGCATTGTTTCTGAAAATAAGTGCATCATGATTTCTTTAAACTTTTATTATCATTTGCTTGTTCCCCTCCTTTGTTCACTCACTGGGTTTATACTCACTGTTTTCAACTTCATGTTTTTAGATCAGAAGGCAGTCGGTAACTAGGTCTAGGTGTCCTTGTAGATTCGTCTCCTTGGTAGGTATCTTGGCATTCAATAGCTTTACTTTCGCCCGGGTCTCTCCGCTGGAAGTCGAGTATCCCTTTTGTTGTGAATAGACAAACCCAATGTAAATTACTAAGATGTATGTTTTAGACAATATATGTATATTTTGATTAGTAATGCCACTATGAGTTGGCAATGGTTAGCATTATCTTGAATTGGAATTATGAAATGTGACTTTAGGAACTTTTGATGGAATGATGAATAGGTCATATAAATAGGCTTGCTTGGGCTTAGTGGGCTATGCCCATTAGGCCCATGCACCGGTCATGGCCCAAAAACTAAGCTGTGACAAAAATGCCCATGAACCCTTTTTTATTTTTGCCTTTACTTAGTTATGTATCGATACATTTGCCCATATTTTGACTAAATATATCGATACATTAGGGCAATGCATCAATACATGTCCATCAAATTTTCAAATCTATCGATACATCTTTAAATGTACTGATAAAATTCCTCTATAACACCTCATATTGTTCTTCTTGCCAAGAATGTGTCGATACATGACAGGATGTATCAATACATCTTCCCTTGTAGGCAGTTTTAAGCTTCCAAAACTTCCAAAAAATCTAAGTTTAACACCCTAAAATCATTCCCTATTAATATCACCCATCAAATCATTCATTTACTTAATCCCAAACTCATAAATTCACAAACATAACATCAAACTTAGATCAAAATCTTGAACCATGAGATTTATCACATATATTCCTCAAAATTTACCCAAGTGCCCATTTGTATACATATATATCCTCAAACACTTAGCATACATAACATATCTTCAATTAACTTAATTTACATAAAACATTGGGGTGTTACAATTCTAGAGGTGTTCAAATGCCTATAAAGTGTGTTTTTGGGTATGCCATTAAGAATGCGAAGGTGGACGAGTTATCAAGAGAGGATTCATCACCACAAGTGATATGAGTGGATGTATCTCACTTTTTCTCAATTGTAGATTAACTTGTATAAAGTCTTTGGTCGAAGCATGATTAATTTGAGGAAAGTTACTTTCCTAAATTCATAAGGTTAATTATGAATTATGAGAACTAATAGGGAATGTCATAAGTAGACACTAGGCCATGTTTTATGACATATTCGAGATATTTAATGAAAAAACCGTACTGCATTGAGAGGCTTATCGCTGAAGGGCTTTTGTCAAATTCTTTAAATGACTTTCTAACATTTAGGTGGTCATGATGTGTTGCTAGATACCACTTATGATCTATAAATATAAATCGATTATTAAATTGATATTTTATGATTTATATTTATTGCCTACATGTTAGAAGCCTAATAGATCACACACATTAAGTTACATGATTGAGATTAACAAAGATAATTAATTAAGTTGGACTTAATTGAAATAAACCAAAATAAAGTGGAAAAATTAATTAAGTTCACAAGGAGTTAATTGAATAAAAATACAAATGTTGTATATAGGGTTACAACTTAGTTTGGCTATATAAGTATGTTATGTTAGCCAACTAAAACACTTAGCCTCAACCCACTTTCTAGCTGATTCATAAAAATAAGAAAAGAAAAATAAGTTTTCTTTGTTTGACAAAAATAGTGTTTGGCTAGGATTTATGGTGTTCTATTTTTTTGAAAATAAAACTAGCTAGCACAAGTAAAATAAATCCTACTTTTAATAAGGTTTTATTCGATCACTGTGCGGATTACTGTTAGAGGCCAAATGATTGGGTGGCTAAAGATTTGACAAATCCTAAAGGTGAAGAAGCAAAGATTTTGACCATAGGATTTCAAACTGTCTTATTCTCCTTTTGAGTTTTTTTACTTCATCCCAAGCCTTTTGGATTTAATTTGTTCTTGAATATGATATCTAGAGCAAGGTATATAATACATGAACTTGTGAGTATTCATAACTAATCTTGAGGGATTCGATAGTTTCTTTGATTAAATGTATATTTTATTTTTTCGTTGTGTTATGCTTTTTAATTTATTGATTAATTTCATGTTTGATCATGACCTCGATCCCAACAATGGTATCAGAGCCTTTGTTTGATGTTTTTCATATAATTTGCATGCTTGATTCTTGGCGATAATCAATAGGATTGATTTGTATTTTGATTTTGTATATATCAATTTTGAAAGCTTTCTTTAAAATTTGTTTTCTTGTTTTAAGTCAAATATAGATAGCATGTTATTAATTCATTAAAGCGTGTTTTAAACGGTTTAAAATCATGTTTAATTGAAGAATGAATTAATGGATTAAAAGGCTTGCAAAGCCAAGTTAAAACCAAGTAGTTTTGAAATGTTTTTGGAGACTAGTGTGATGATTTTTTTTCTAGTATTGGCCAAGTGTTATGAGTAGTTTTTAATTGTTAAAAATTAGCTTTATCAAATTAAATTATTGCATATTTTTAGCCATACTTATTTTGGTATGAATAGATTCATAAAAAAAATCATGTTTCAACATTTTAAAACAACAAAGATTCAATGCAAAAAATTTTGGGCAAGTATGATGGATTTTTGTGGGCTTAATTCTCCATGAATTTTTGTGTTTAATTGTTAAACACACTTGCTAAAAATTTCCAACAGCTTTGCTCATATGTTTGACTCATGATTTATGGAGTTTTAAGAGCATTTAAACCTATTAATGGGCTGACTGTAGTTGCCTAAAATTCCCTTAAAGGCTAATAGCTAATTTTAGTGCCATTGGATGCCATCTATTTTAATTTTGGGTGATCATAAAGAATAGGAAATTGGTTCCTGCTTAAAGTGAATTCCTAAAATTATGGTTAGCATTTAATTTTAAGTGATTCATAAAGAATAGGAAATTGTTTCCTACTTAAAGTGAATTCTTAAAATTATGGTTTGCATTTTAATTTGGGTTATTCATAGGAAATTGTTTCCTACTTTAAAAGGGATTCCTAGAATTATGTGATAACATTGAACTCTCCTCAAAATTTTGGTTTGATTAGAAGTTTTCAATATTTGTTGAGTCACCATTTAGGTAACTTAAATAAGATACAATTTTGAAAAGTAATCCATGTTGTTAATGTTAGAAATTAAGATGTTGTTTTAGATATATTTTAGGAAGTTTACCTAACAGAAAAAGGTTTTCAAAATTAAAAGGAGTTTTAATTATGGAAAAAATTAAAAACGTAAAGTCTTAAAAAAAAAAAATGAAAAGTTTTATTGCAATGAATTTCTAATAAGAAATAAGAAGTAAAAGGTTTACTTTAAGTGTTTTGAAAATGCTTCCTTCTTAAACACTAAATTGAAATAAAGTGGTGCCAAATTTTGAGTCCAGCACTTTAAGTGAGTTAATTGATGCTTTTCTCAAATAACACACAAAATCACCAAGTGATATTGTGCTTGCATTTATTTCTATGCTTTTGATTGTGATTATAAAGCATGAGGATGATTATGGACTTAGACCTTAGAAGATTAGATCATGGATGGCTAAATTTATTTCTCATGGTATTTATTTTGAAATAAGGTCGTGCACTCTACCTTACTCTCCTTTTCTCTTAGGTTCTAAAATTCTTTTCTCACCTAACTCCCTTTGGATGTAACTTGAGGTTTCTTGATTATAAATATAATTAGTTACATCAAAGTGCAAAATTAGGGTTAAGAAAATTTTTGTATCTTGAAGATGGAGATCCAAAGGCGCCATGGAGATTCAAGGAGATTACAAGCCAAGCTTGAAGACAATGTTTGTAAAATCCCTTAGGAATTTGACCAACTAATTTCCTTAATGGCTCAAAGAAATTAGAATTAGTAAAGTCTATAAACATCTTAGTAGTTGGCATGTGATTAATTTATTTTTTAGTATATATATATATATATATCTATGATATATGTGAAATGCGATAAATGCTATAAATGTCAACAACGTCAAATCAATGAGACCTTGATTAATGAATTAATAAATAAAATCCCTCATTAATATATTGAGTCAAAAAGTTGCATTCTACCATATAACAAGATAACCATGTTGCTCTTTTAATTAGAGGCTTGTTGAGTCACTCAAGGCCAAACTTTTACACCAGTACGTTTGAGTTATTGGTGGGTCTTACTTAACTAGTAGCATGTTGTTCAAATGTGTCACAGTTGACTGCATAATATTAGAGGCCTAATTGGCATAATGTATATGATGCATTTAAAAAAGAAGTTGTCACTTAACTTATCTAGGAGTTGTATAAGATACAATTGGTAATCTAAGTTACCTACCTATTTAGTTTCATTATGGCTTGTTGAGTCACTCAAGGTCATAGTGGGATGAAATGAGTCCTAGCTCAATAAGAAGTTTAAAGGTTAAATTTCTCGAAATATTAAAAGAGGGCTATTATTTTGATAAAATATTTAGAATAATCATATATGATTTTAAAACCTTGTCTTTATGATTAAATAATTTACATTAATGACTAATATTTATATATGTTCGCTTATGTAGGATGTAAATCAATCATGGCTAATAATTTGTCACTTAAAAGCATACTTAATGCAAACAAGTTGAAAGGTCCAAATTTCATTGACTAGTTTCACAATATCAAGATTGTCTTGAAACAAGAGAAAAAGGCTTATCTCCTAAATGGTCCTATTCCTAAGGAACCTAACGATGATGCTACAAATGAGGAAAAGGATGCTTGTAGAATTCATATGGATGATCTCAAACAAGCCACATGTGTGATTTTAACCATTATGGCTCTAAATCTTCAAAAGCAACATGAAGCTATGAATGCCCTGGATATTATCCTAAACCTTAAAGAAATGTTCAATAAGGAAAGTCGCACAAAGAGATTCGATATTTCAAAAGAATTGTTTTCATGTAAAATGTATGAAAGAAGTCCAATAAAGCCTCATATGCTTAAAATGATAGGAAATATCACTTGACTTGAGCAATTGAGTTAGGTCATGGATCATGAATTGAGCATAGACCTTGTACTCACTTCATTGCCAAATAGCTATTCACAGTTTATGTTGAACTTCAACATGAACAAGATTGAGGTAACCTTTTGGGCTTATTGAATATACTCACACATGCTGAGAACATCACTGCGAAGGAGAAACCTCTACTTCATCTTGTTTCTTCTAAGAAAAATAAAAATAAGAAAAGAAAATTTCTAAAAAGGACAAGGTTGAAAAGGCATCAACTTCGAAATATATGAAGCCTACTAGAGAAGTAAAGAAAGACAAAGACAATGACAAATGCCATTTTTGCGATAAACTATGGCATTAGAAGCACAATTATAGGGATTATCTTGAATCTATCAAAGAGAAGAAATAAACGAATGCTTCCACATTAGGTATAAATCATACGATGATTTATTTTTCACTACTTGGTATATAATACCTTACTCTTTACTAATGGTTTTAATATGTATGACATATTGAAGGAACTAAAGACAAAGAGCAGTCAAGAATAGGACCAATGAAGGTGACAACCTTAGCTGATGGTGATCGAGCTTGTTGGCTTAGATTAGATTGTGGAGCAATAAATAATTTTAAAACATTGAATGTTTTATGGACATGATTGCCAAGATGAGATGCTTTGGCTTTAGGCCTATGGCCAAATATTTTATTTTATTTTTTGGAAACATAGATTTATATTTTGCTAGCACGAGATGCTTAGCTTATATATTTATATTTACACTACATCTCATTTTATTTTGGAATTATTCTGAATTATATATCCTTAAGTTAGCCTTGCATACATGATAATCAATACTAAGTCATAAGATCATTGCAAGATCATTTTTTCTTTTATTATGAATCAAAAGAAAATTAATGAGATGACGTAGATAAAATTGAGTCTTAACTTAATGAATTCATAATAGGATTATGAACACATTTTGTTAAGGAGCATTGTTATTGATATAAAAAGATCTAAATTAAGATTAGTTAGAACTAAATAACAATTGATTATTGAATTCATAAAAGATGAATTACAAAGCCTTCCGAACCCAGTTAATTGCATGAACTAACCTTTGAAAGGATTTCATCCCATAACCAATGATGAATGACTTATTTTATTTAAGTATACATAAAAGTTATGGATATAATGGCCTAAAGGAAAGTAAATAAGTTTGCTTGGCAAGATTTCTATACATGATAAAAATAGTGGGAGTTAATGACATTTTAAAATTTACAGGTCATGAAATTTTGAAATCCAATAGAGAAGATCTATGTACAAAGATTGATTTCATGGGATGCATAAGGATGCATAATTCATGAGATGAATCCACTAAATACAAACCACTGGTGGGATGCATATTGACGCACCACTCATATAAGATGAGTCTACTAAATGATCCGGCATGAGTGATTTGATAATATTCTCTATTCAACGAAAAAAATTCAAAGTAGTTGAATACATTGAATAAGATAAACATATTTTGTGCAAATCATAAGGTTAATAGGAGTAAGATATGTTACTCATTAAAAGTGTATAAGATAGATTTGCCAGTCTAAGAAAAACAAAATAAGACTAAAGAGTTAAAGCCTAAAATGGGACTCAACAAAAGAATTTAGGATGACATGTTAAAGGAATTTAACATAGAGAGAATCCTAAATGCTAAATTGACAAAAATCATGATTAGGTAGTTGTATTGGAGTGGTTCCAAAACAAAGGCTAACTGCATGAATATATCTATGATCGAATCCAAATCCATTTGTTTAGACTACAAAAAGAGAGATATTTAGATCATTGGTTTAATAAACCAATAAATAATTCTGAGTTGTTAAAGTAACAATAAGAGCCATAATAAAGGAATCAAGGTCTCATTATGATCTAAATGAGTATTGTGATTATGACAATGGAGATTGTCAAGCATATAAATTAATATTTTCCCCAATATTGCAATTTGAGTTGTCCTAGTAGAGACATAAGCACTAAGTTAAAGAGTTCAATATTGGATATGTTAGCAATTGACTCAAGTGCAAGTAGGAGATTGTTGGTATATGCCCTTAAGCCAATTCGATTGGTCGAGGAATATATTTTGTCATTTAAGGCATACCTAATCTCATAACTATATTTGATAAAAGCTTTCCTTCATGTTAGTACAATAATAAGGAGTTATTAAGTACTAATTGGATAAAACCCATGGTACATAAAGGCCTTCCAAGAGAGTTCTAAATTTATTACAATTATGAGATCTCTATACATTGAAGCCATGTTCCTCAAATAGTTCCTAGTCATTGTATTGCCAAGATAAGGCATTGACAATGTTCAAAGATTGGTACATGTTAAGCCTCCTTACTTGGGAAGTAAGCAATCAATCTCATAAATTGAAGTATATGTGATACTTGAGGATGACATGTTGGTGCTTGTTAAAGAACAAGTTTACTGAACATGACTCGCTATGAGAACTCCATTTAGTATTTCACTCAAGTGACACTAGGTGATCTTATATGGGTAATGACATTCTTTGTTTTCACCCCCACGGGTCTGGATGCAACCAAATGCCTAAGCAAGGTGTTTTTGGGTATACCATAAAACTTGCGAAAGTGGATAAGTTGTCAAGAGAAGATTCATTGCCCCAAGAAATATGACGAGATGTATCTCACTTATTACAAATTGTAGATTAACTTGTATAAAGTCTTTGGCCAAAGCATGATGAATTTGAGGAAAGTTAGTTTCCTCAATTCATAAGGGTAATCGTGAATTATGAGAACTAATATGGAATGTCATAGTTAGACACTGAGCCTTGCTTTGTGACGTATTTGGGATATTTGATTAAAGGATCGTATTGCATTAAAAGGCTTATCACTGAAGGCTTTGTCAAATTCTTTAATTGACTTTCTGACATTTAGGCGATCATGATGTGTTGCTAGATATCATCCATGATCTATATATATAAATTAATTATTAAATTTATATTTGATTATGATTTATATTTATTGCCAACATGTTAGAAGCCTAATGGGTCACACACATTAAGTAACATGATTGAGATTAAATAAAGATAATTAATTAAGTTGGACTTCATTGAAATAGACCAAAATAAAGTGGAAAAATTAATTAAGTTCACAATGACTTAATTGAATAAAAATAAAAAATGTTGTATCTAGGGTTACAACTTTATTTGGTTATATAAATATTTTATGTTAGCCAACTAAAACTCTAATCCTCAAGCCACTTCTTAGCTAATTCATAAAAATAAGAAAAGAAAAATAAGTTTTCTTTGTTTGATGAAAATAGGGTTCGGATAGGATTTTTGGTCTTTTGTTTTTTTGAAAACAAAACTTTATAGCATAAGTAGATTGAATCCTACTTTTGGGAAGGTCTTATTTGGCCACTATGTGGATCACTGTTAAAGGCTAAATGCTTGGGTGGTTGAAATTTGATAAATCCTAAAGATGAAGAAGCAAAGATTTCGACTATAGGATTTTAGACTATCTTATTCTCTTTTCGGGTTCCTTGCTTCATCACAAGCCTTTTGGATTTAATTGGCTCTTGATTGTGATATCTAGAGCAAGGTGTGTAATACATGAACTTATGAGTGTTCATAATTAATCTAAAAATTACATGAAAACAAAAACAATTGATCCTAAGGGATTTGACTATTTCTTCGATTAAATGTATATTTTATTTTTCCTTGTGTTATGCTTTTTAATTTATTGATTAATTTCATGTCAAATCCTAGCATAACAGTCATCCATAATTAAACATTTATAATGAAACTTTAAAGAGTGACTTGTCAAGCGAAATATAACTCGACTCCCTAGGCTTCGAGAAGGCTACTATGTCACTTACCAATGAAAGAATGGACACATTTCCATTACATGGGTGCTCGACAATAATAATTGATCTGCAACAAAAATATGGAAAACTAACGTGTCAATCATAAAGACTCCGTGAGTGGATATGGAAAGGACAAGTCAAGGGGTTAGAGCTTTTGCATAAATAGAGCATTTATCTAACCATGTACATATGATATTTCAAATACGCATAATGAACTTGTAAAAGAATAATCAAGGTTTTAAACAAGTTTCATAAATCCTTTGTAAATATGTACCAAACATTTAAATCTTTAAGGACCATGTTTAACAACATGGAAAATCCTTTTCATATATTTTGTAATCTCATAATCCATAAAAACTCATTTGAGAATCAAACCTTTGAATAGCATCCAAAAAGGGATAACTCAGGGATTCATCATTTCAACTAAGGCATTGAGATTTACCTTTTAAAGCTTAACAACCATGCTCATGAACTCAAATAATTTTGTCAGAACCCAAATTCTGGGCCATGATCGGTGCATGGGCCCAATGGACGTAATCCACTAAGCCCAAGCAAGCCTATTAGTCTGACATGTTTATCATTCCATCATAATTGCTAAGTCACATTTCATAACTTAGAATCAAAATAATACTACACATTGCCATCTCATACTGGCATACTAAACAAGTGTATATACATTTGTCTACAACATGTATCTTAACAATTTACATTAGGTTCATCTATACACAATAAAATAGTACTTGACTTCTAGCGGAGGGACTCGGACAAATGTACAACTACTGAATGTCGAGACACTTACCAAAAGATGGGTACAAGTCTACAAGGACACCTCATCCTAATTACCGGCTGCCTCGTGATTTGAAAACATGAAGTTGAAAATGGTGAGTATAAACCCAGTGAGTGAACAAGGAAGGGAACAAGCAACAACAAGGGAGAATTTAAAATCATGATGCACTTGTTTCAAAACAATGCAATTTAGTTCCATTCATATTAAAAACCCCTCATTAAGCCTTTAAATGATTGATCTTTTGAAAATCATGAACCCATACATAACGAACCATTTGAAGAATTAAAGCTTCAATGATACGCAAGCAAGTCAAATTCGACAACGAATCTTCGCTGCAGCGACGTTGGGATTTAGTTATTAGTAGAATGAGGGTTTCTCAATTGGCTGAGGGTTTCTCACTAAACCTCCTCATTTTAAACTTAACTCATTTAGTCCTTAATATTGGAAGTCCATGCTCAGATATGGTAGTAAAAAAGTGAAAAGTAGGGCAGCAATTGGACAAAATAGGAGACAAAACAGAGAGTTTTTCACTGCAGCTAGATTGAATCTTGCTACAGCGAAATTGTAACCCAGAAACAGAAGGTTTCTCACTGTAGCAAATTTTAGCTGATGAAACAGAGAGTTTCTCGTTGCAGCAAGATTCCTTTTCGCTACAGCGAGAAGCTACATTGACTATCTCGCTGCAGTGAAATTTTAATTCTCGCTGTAGGAGAACCAGTTCTGGTGAAGGTTCTCAAACCCGAGAGTTTCTCACTGCAGCGAGATGCAGGGCTCCAATGAAAAGTTTTCCTTTCTCCCAAAGAAAAACCACCCTGCTGAGATGTCCAAACCAATATGAAATGCATTACAATTTTCCACAGTTTAACATGTCAAGTTTCACATGCATTACAACCATATACCATTACTCATTAATTTCCTATATCACACATACTTACATATGTATATATGTATACGTATACCTATCATCATCATGCACACCATCCCATCATCATCATCACCAGCTCATGCGCACTCCATACTCACACATGGTTGAGTCATCACCGGGTTATGCACACTCCCTACTCGCACATAACCTGGTCATCCTCGGCTTATGCACACTCCCTACTCGTACATAGTCTAGTCAATGTCATTACACAACAATATATTCATACATATATATCAACACAATGTGGTAGTGCATGAATCAATAATAGTCACATGTCACAACACAAACCATTTCTCAAGAGCTTGTTCCCAAAGCACTTATTTTTAAGAAAAGTTGTATAAAATCATTTAAACACTTTGTACAAAACAGTCACATTCCCAAAATAGTTTTGATAGGCAGTCCACTCACCGATTTATTGTTGAGCCTTTAGCTGACTCTATTTCCCCTAATGATCCAATTGGAAGGATGGGACTTCATTAGAACCTAGGATCACATTAGCATAAGCAATAGGTCAATTCACACACTATGAACCTAAAAGTTATCTCTTGGCTAGCTTTCAATTGCCACATTAAATGGCTATCTATGTTCACTATCTTAATCACTAAAAAAAAATAATGAACATATTCAACAATAAAACAGCTCTTAATCTAAATTACTAGCCATTATTCATAGCTAAAAATCAAGCTTGGTTCATTACTCACCTTAGGGTTTCTTTATAGTTGAATTCCCTTCCAATAGCTTCCAAACAAATGGGGTAATTCTCCCTTTCTCTCTCTAAAATGCCCAACTAGTGAGAGAAAGTATGAAAATAAGATTTATCAAGGGTTTTAAAGTGAGAGAGTGAAAAAATACAAGAGTTCTAGTCAAAAGGGCTCAAAAGTATGAAAACAAGAGCTAGAGAGAGAAAATCATGCAAGCTCCATATCAAGCTTCCATGGAGGTTGGAAGCAACGTGAAAGGGAAGAAGAAAAAGAAGACAAGCTGCTGGAAAATGGGAGAAGAAGCTGCTAGAAGAAAGATATTTATAGCCAATCTTATCCATTCCCTTGAAATTACCAAATTACCCCTCCACCAATTAACTTACTCTCCTCTAATCTTTTGTGCAATCTTTTTGCTCTTTTGACACTGGGACAAGGTCCATAATGGTCTAGACATGCTCGGGTTCATGAAAACTTAAAATTCTAACCTGAGGTGAAAAAAAACCATTTTGCCCTTACCATGAAAATCATCAAAATTTTGGTTTTCTTTCCATTTTACCCCTAATTTCACCATCCATTTATGCCTTAGGCCTACTTAGGCCATAATATTGTTTGAAAATCTTACTTTTATGGGCTTATTAAGGAAGTGACGAAATTACCCTTGATAAGGGATATCGCGTATATTACTAACTACGAGTCTATAAAGGTCAAGGTCTCACAAATTCGAACTTCCCTGATCTCATTATCATAATTAATCTTACCTCTAGCTTTCTTTCATAACATTCTAAGGAAGATTGTTTTGACATTCTCATATATCGTACACATAAAATCGTTACTCATCAATCAAGATATATTCAAGGATATAAATAAATTTTTGATGGTTAAGCCCCCATCAACCTTGAATCGAAAATGTTTAAACCCCATTGCACCTTAGGTGTTTATGATGCATCATAAGAGTAGAATTGTCACTTCACTCTTGGGGTGGAATTTATACCTCACTCCGAAATGATAGAAATGGTAAAACCCCCAAAACCCTTAGGTTAACAAACAAACATATCATATCATATATCATCATGTACTTAAATTCATAACAATGGTATGTGGAAACTACATCGCATACTTAGCATCATAGCCTTCAATAAGTACTCTTTATCATCTCATGTGTTATATGGAATCTACCTCACATAATAGCATCATACCATTTATCATGTACTATTCATCATTCTATGTGGTATATGGAATCTACATCATATACATAACATCATGGCATTTATCATGCATGCTGAATCATCTCATATGGTATATGGAATTTGCATCATACACCTAGCATCATGGCTATTCAATATATTCATATTAATTGCTTATTCTCATTTTCATGGTATGTGGCAATAACATCATTTACAACTTAATATACAAACATTATGTAATCATTCATAACTCATCTAACATATGGAATTATCATCACATGTTTATAGCATAAGCATTTCATACATATCTAATTGAAGTGGTGGTTTTGTATAAAAAACTTGAAAGGACTTGTCCCCCCTTATTTAAAACTACTACATAATAGGATATTTACATTTACATAATAGCTTTAAAATCCATTTTTTAAACATGGTTTCATCCACAAATGCCTTTTCATTTAATAAATTATTTATGAGAAATCATGCTTACAAATAAATCATGAAATCCATGCTTTTAGCTTTACATATCAAAATAATTTGAAAGCAATGTATCCATTCACATTGACAAAAGTGTGCTTTTAAGCCTTGCTTCATCAAACATTACTCGTTCTACAATACTCGAGCTCTAACAATCGCCTACCAACATAAATCCTAACATAAGTTTTTAGTTTCTAGCAGAAACCCATTTTTGAAACTCGTAGATATATGAAAAATCCTTCCTTTAAGTTGTAAAAAATTTCCATACTTCAAGTCCAATCCATAAATGTGTAGTGTTAACTTGCCTTACCTTCACAACCTTCTTGAAAAGAAAAACTACAAAATCCTTAGCTCAAAATGGATTTAAATGAGCTGAAATTAGAAAATCCTAGTGTTAGGTCATACTCAAGAGACTTAAACTCGAAAATGCCTAATCTTACCTTAGATTTGGGTTGGAAGGTTGAATCTTTGTCCAATGGGCTCTTGGGAGGTTGGGAAAGACTTTGGATAATGTTGGGGATGAGTTGGAGGGTGGAAAAGTGTAAGATGAATTTTAGGGCTTGAGTTGGGTTTTATATTTTTTCAATGTTGGAGCTTGAGAATTAATTCTTGACTCCGAAGAACTGACATTTCATGCACCAAAACTTGCAAGAACTAATATCTTGATTCCCTAGAATCCATTCTTGGAATTCCATATTTGCAAGAATCGACTTCTTGACTTCTAGGAATCGATCTTTTAGTTTAGAAACTTTTCTGACTTGCAAGAATCGATCTTTCCTCGCTTGAGGTCGATTCTTGACAGTTTCAGTAACTACCTAAGGTTCATGTACACATTGAAATCGACCTTTCTTGCCCTAGAATCGATCCCTCAAGCTTAGATTTGTAAAAATTGCCTTTCTTTGGCAATTATTTCATATCATACCCTTAGCCAATCATATTATATCACTTATAACGTCATCATAGCAAGAATTTCACACCAATATAGGTGGGAAAACTTATCCTACATCTAACATTGTATTGTATCATAATTCATTCACATGATCCATAAGCTATCATATTAAAGCCAAATCAATATCTTTGGATTCCTTTTTCACCCATTCTTGCAACCATCATTTTCCCATGAATGTAACTCATAATATGGAGAGATTGAACCATCAAGTGACAAGAGACTTTCATTGATAATCATCACCAATGTATAATCCATAGAAGTTCGAGTTTTTATCAATTTCCATTATAAGAAAAACTCGGGGTTTTACAACCTTATATCTTATGTTTTAGATTAAGACATTTTCCTTTCTATAATTCATATTGAGTTTTAGGGGTTGATTTTGTTGGGACTCTATTTAATAAATAGATTACTCTTTACAAAGCACAACCCTAAAAAGATATTGACAATTCTTTTTTTTTTTGAAGAATAAGATATTGGTAATTCTGACATGCTCATCATTGAACGAACTACATCCAATAAGGTTCTATTTCTTCTTTCAACCATAGCATTCAATTACAGTGTTCTAAGAGGTGTTAAATGAGATATGATACCATTATCTTTTAAGTAATCTTTAAGGTCATCCAAGAGGTACTCTCCTCTTCTATCTGAGTAGAAAATTTAATTGACTTTCTAGTTTGTTTTTCTACCTCAACACAAAATTCAATAACTTTTCAAAGCATTCCGATTTATATTTCCTAATGTATAGATAACCATACCTAGAGAAATTATCAATAAAAGTAATGAAGGAAGAAAACCACCTTTTTCATGTGGGTCATAAGACCACATACATCAGTATGTAACAACTTTCAAATCTAAGTGGCTTTTATTCCTTTTCCACTAAAAGGAAGCTTAGTCATTTTACCTTGAAGGCATGCTTCACAAATTGGATGTCACGACCCAAATCCGGCAAGTCGTGGCCAACACACACAAGCCTAACAGGCAAGCCCGTGAGACTCGAGGAAGCTTTCATTCATAAACCTCATTAACATAGATCATTCACATAAGGCCTCTTGGCCAACATCATGTCCATTGGCGTACAAAACATTGAACTTACATAGTTCATGATATAGCCCCATGGCTCATATTCTTACACTAGACTTAAATAGAACATACACATAGGCATACATTGACTAGTTTACCAAGTCATTAAACATCCATTACATAACATAGGGCAATTGCATGCCATCATATTTCCTTTACGACATATTTTATTTACATTGTAGAAGTGTACATAAACTAAGACTTAGATTGTGACATAACGGAGATCTATTTTCAGCGGATACCATACCACTTGTTAAAATTACGTGTTTAACATCAACAACGCTAAGTCACCCAATCATCGGTGTCTATTTATCAGCATATATAAAATTAAAGTGATGAGCAACACTAGTACTCAGTGAACAGGAGCATAAAACAATTGTAAATGTGGAAGGATAATTGCTACACATATCCTCTAATCATGCATGCATATCATATATCTCATGCAAGTACGTAATGGGGGAAGGTCAGACATCACTTGTCAATCATGGTCTATCATGATCATGGCAGCCATACTACACTGCATACTTACGTCTATTAACATACTAAGGTGGTATATGTTGAGGATTTAAATCATGCTAAGATGACTCATATGAAACAAAATATTATTAAAATTTTAATCTCTTAAGGCATGGATTACTTTAATTGAAACTAATATAGAAAAACCATTAGAGAGATTTTGACATACCTGAAAGTCTACTTTCTTTGGTGGAGTCCTCCTTGGCTTTTCATTTTAACTTTTGTACACCAATTAGGACTTATCAAGCCATAGTAGCACAATTGTTCTACCTTTAATGGTGATCTTGTCACAGCCCAATTTTCGGGCCATGATCGGCGCAAGGACCTAATAGGGATAGCCCACTAGGCCCTAGCAAGCCTTTCTGTATGAACCTGTACATTAGTCCATGTATCATCCATACTCCCTTTTTAAGATTTATAAATCATAATGTTCAAATAATAACTTCATTGAAATCAATTCATAAAATCCAAGTATATACTCATAATGGTATTCATTAATCGGAATATACATAAATAGTTTGCCAAATGATTCTTAGCAAGTTACATTGTCATGCCTTGGAACTCCCATCGGGCTCGTGACAACCGCCGCGACGTCCCGATAGGCACTCATTACCCCAAATGTCGATTGGAACCTCGCAAAGCTTAGCATTAGCTTTCGCATCTCCTCAGTGAGCGACAATTATTAATCTCGTATTTCAAGAAATCATAAGTCGTTTCCAACTCAAAATAATAAAATATTATTTTCTAGCTCACAGGGGCATTTTCATCATTTTTTTTTTCAAAAACACCAAAACTCGCCAAAAACATGGTGTAAAAGCTAAATATGTTCATACATACTTTAAATCAAATAACTAAAGTATAAAATTACTTTTACAGTGACACGTGGGCCCCCAACTTACCAAAAAGGTGTAAGGCTACGAACCCTTACTTTCTAGGATGCACTCCAAGATTAATTCCCATCTTAATCAACTATCAACAAACTGTCCTGAGCCTAAAAAATGGATAGGGAGAGGGGTGAGATTAAATAATCCCAATGAGTAAACAATTACCATCAAAAGCATCTAAAGCCGAGTAGATGGAGACAATATAAAAAAAATGTTATATTTCAATAATGTTCATAACGCAAAATTCGTTTTGATCTATACCAAGCAATTTCTTTTCATCAAAATTTCCCTGGCTTATGAGTTTCTTAAACTTGGCCCCTGCCAGAATCATTCTCGCGGGTACCTTCGTCAAGGTATCCCACTGAGACCGCCAAGGCTATTCAATGACCCATACCCATAAATATGTTTTCACATCTGACACACAGCCGTTCCTTGGCGTTGGCTGAGTCTCACTCTCACGTGGTGGCTCGAACGTGAGGTGCACTCAAATCATACCTTAGGAGATACTTCACCCAACATCTCCCCCCGAAGGTAAGTATATAATTGAGTTACCGTGCCCCTCTCATAGGCAGTCCACGGAAACCCCCACCACTGCAGTGACCGTTTAATATACCACCAGACCCATAAAAATTCCAGTAGCATAATATGGTGAATAAAATATAATCCAGTCTACCGAGACCAATCCAAAACTGTTCATATATTTCATGCCAACCTAAAAAATTTAGCCATCATGCTACCATAGTGTCATAAGCCACAATTTCAATAACATATAAAATTATAAATTTCAACACAGTCNGTCTACAACATGTATTCTAATAATTTACATTAAGTTTGTCTATACAAAATAAAATAACACTCGACTTCCAGCGGAGGGACTCAGATGAATGTACAACTACTGAATGCCGAGACACCTACCAAAAAATGGACACAGGTCTACAAGAACACCTCGTCCTAGTTACCGGCTGTCTCGTGATCTGAAAACATGAATTTGAAAATGGTGAGTATAAACCCAGTGAGTGAACAAGGAAGGGAACAAGCATACCATAAGGAATCTTTAATGAAATCATGATCCATTCTTTTTCAAAACAATGAAATTTGTTTCTATTCTTATTAAAAACCCCTCATCAAGCCTTTAAATGATTAATCATTTGAAAATCATTAACCCATTCATAACGAACCATTTGAAGAATAAAAGCTTCAATATTATACAAGTAAGTCAAATACGACAATGAATCTTCGCTACAGCGAAAAGGCATTCTCACTACAGTGTAGCTGTAGCGAGAATAAATTTTCATTGCAACGACGTTGCGATTTAGTTATTAACCGAACGAGGGTTTCTCAACTGGTTGAGGATTTCTCACTAAACCTCCTCATTTTAAACTTAACTCATTTAATCCTTAATGTTGGAAGTCCATGCTCTGATATGGTAGCAAAGAAGTGAAAGATAGGACAACAATTAAACAAGATAGGAGACCAAAATAGAAAGTTTTTCGCTACAGCGAGATTGGAAATTGTAACCCAGAAACAGAATATTTCTCGCTGTAGCGAGAATGTATTTCGCTACAACGAGAAGCTACAATGTCATTCTCGCTGCAGCAAAAATGCATCCTCGCTGTAGTGAGTTTTCGGCCAGCCTACCCTTTCAAAACCTAAGAGTTTCTCGTTGCAGCGAGAATCAGCGAAATACAAGGCATCAAATGAAAATTTCCCTTTCTCCCAAAGAAAACCACCCTGCTTGAAATGTTCAAAACCAATATGAAACACATAACAATTTCTCAAGGTTTAACATGTCAAGTTTCACATGCATTACAACCATAAACCATTATCCATCAATTTCCTATAACACACATATTTACATATGTATATATATATATACGTATATACCCATCATCATCATCACACCATCCCATCATCATCATCACCAGTTCATGCGCACTCCCTACTCGCGCATGGCTGGGTCATCACTAGGTTATACGCACTCCCTACTCTCACATAACCGGGTCATCCTCGACTTATGTGCACTCTCTACTCGCACATAGCCGAGTCAGTATAATTACACAACATTATGTTAAAGCATATATGTATATCAACATAATGCTGTCACATAGAAATCCATAATAACCACATATCATAACATAAATCATTTCTCAAGAGCTTGTTCCCAAGACATTCATTTTCATGAAAAATCGTATAAAATCATTTAAACGTTTGTCAAATACATTATATTCCCAGATTAAGTTTTGAAGGCAGTCCACTCACCAATTGATTGTAAAGCCTTTAGATGACTCCAATTCCCCTAATTGTTCAAATGGGATGATGGGGCTTCCTTAAAACCTAGGATCACATTAACATAAACAATAGATCAATTTACACACTATGAACTCTAAAAGCTATCTCTTAGCTAGTTTTAAATTGCATAGCATATATAAATAATTACATAGCATATATGATCATCACTATGGCATAGATATATACAAGCATGTATAAGCCCAACGGTCCTCAACCTATGTGTCCCCCCACATCGCACATAGTTGGATATAGACCACCACCAGTCCTCAGCCCATGTGTCCTCCCACATCGCACACTGTTGGAATCATCACCCACCGGTCATCAGCTTATGTGTCCCCCCACATCACACATAGCTGGAATCACCACCGTTAGTACTATTATGTGCCCTCCCCACCGCACACACTCAGTTATAATCATCACACAATATTATTTATCAATGCACAACATATGTTCATATATATATATATATACCAACATAATATAGGAGCACATGGATTCATCCTTTTTACACATTTCACATTTTCAGAACATCAAAACATTTTATCAATGGCTTGTTCTCAAGCACCCATTTTTAACGAAAAGTTGGATAAAATCATTCAAATGTTCATCCAAATACATTTACATTTCCCAAAACCATTTTGAAATGCAAGTTCACTCACCTTTCTTTGTTGTCGTTTTGATGGACTCTAACTTCGACTAATGTGCCGAATGGAGGTGTAGGGTTTTGTTGGAACCTATCACACACAACAACATCACAATCAACCCAACTTGGCATTAATACCATTCTAAAGGCTATTTCCTAAATCAAGTTCCACTAGTCATTTCTAACTAGCTTCCAACTACTATCAAATGGCTATTATTTGCACTACTCAAGTCATACTAAAATGAATAATCAACCTCAACAATAAAACACTCACAAATCTAATTACTAGATATCATCAACCACTAAAGAGATTAACCCTAACCCATACTCAACTTGGTGGTCTTTGTAATTGAATTCTCTTTAAAAATTCTTCAAGCTAGTAAGGGAAATCACTATCTCTCTCTCCACACATCTAGCAAGTGAGAGAAAGTATGGGAGTAAGACTTTTAAGGGTTTCTTAAGGTGAAGGAGTAAAAGAGTATGTAGAACTCTATAATAGGGTGTGTAAAGCATGAAATTTGAGGTTAGTTTGAGAGAGCGATGGAAGCTTTAAGAGAAGCTTTCATGGAAGATTAGAGAAGGGTGAGATGGGAGGTAAAAAAAGAAAAAGCTGCTGGAAAATGGGAGGAAGCTGCTGGAAACTAGATATTTATAGCTAAAGCTTATCTAATTTTTCATACAATTTACAATAATGCCCTTAACAAGGTGGCTTATCTTACTCTTATCCTTTGTGCAATCTTTTTATTCTTTTGACATTGAGAAAAGGTCCAAAATCCTCTAAAAAGGTCCCTTAAATAGCCTCTCAAAAGCCCTAGCTTTCAAAGTTCCATAAACTTGTTAATTGTGGAAAATACAGTGAGGGCCGTGACTCTCAATTTCCAGCATCATGACGCTCAAAGGTTCTACCAAATTCTGTTCCTCTAGCACAGTACTTTCACTTCAACAAAGATTTTGACCATGCTCTCCCCAGAACTGGGCAAAGTGGTAAACACCAAAGTTGTAGCCCTACCTCTTATATTTCTAATGGTCTAAAAATCATCTCATTTAGACTTCTGTAGTGGGAGATATACTTGAAAAACTGAAACATATGCAAATAGAGCAACAGCCCATTATGCACCTTTCTTCGCCAATTGAAATTATTTTTGATTATACTCCTACAAAAACATAAAAATAAATATAAATAACATAAAACTAACATTATTAGCCACCATATCAAGGTACGGGGTACTACAGATCCATAGTGATTTGCCAAAATCTCTTCACTAAAAGTGTGTGAATCCGTAAGCCGAAGTTTGTGTTAACAAACTCTCAACTTTGAGCTCCCTTTTATTTCTATCCTTTTGGTTGTGATCCTATCTCAACACATGAGAAAATAAAAATTGAACTCTTCTATATATTCAAGAGGCGGATAAGGGATTCTTTTATAGAGTGAATTGACCTATTTTATATCAAACAAGGATTATAAAATGTCTTAGGCTGATTGGGCCTTTATTTAATACTTCATCAAATCATATTTGATTTAGCTCCATACTTAATTGGATTAGGCCTCTATAAAATCAATTGGATCACTTCTAATTGAACTCAAGTTAATTTTGATAATTCACCTTATGTGTGTGACCCATTAGGTTCCCAACATGTTGACAATAAATATAAATTAAGTAAATTAAAATTTTATATTTATATTTATAGATCATGAGTGGCATCTAACAACACATCATGACCACCCAAATGTCAAGGAGTCAATATGATTTGACTAACCTTTCAGTGTACAATATTTCAGTGTAATTCGATCCTTTCATCATATATCCCAGATAGATAGAAAGCCTGGCTCAGTGTCTACATTCTAACTTATCCATATTAGTCTTGCAGCTTCTATATTGACCCATCAAGATTGCCTTGGCCAAGGACTTTTAATTAATATAAGCTTTGAGCAAATGAGATATGTCCCCTTCAAATCACTTGGCATGATAAATCTTCTCTAGACTATTCATTCATCTTCACATGCATCATGCCACACCCAAAAGCACCTTGTTTAAGCATCTAGTCATCTCCAGACTCATAAAAGTGAAATCAAAGTATGACAATTCACATACAAGATGACCTAGTATCACAAGTATAAAGATTACTTATACTACTGACACATGAAAGTATTTTCATAGACACTTGAGTGAAATACCAAATGAAACTCTCATAGTGGGTTATGTTCAGTGAACTTGTTCCTTAACAAGCACCCACATACTATCCCCAAGTATCTCACATACTTCAACTTATGAGATCAATTGCTTAATTCTAAAGTAACGAGGCTTAGCATGTACTAGCCTTTGAGCATTATCAATGTCCTTATTCTTGACAATACAATGACTAGAAACATATTTAGGAACAAGGCTTTGATGCATAAGAATCTCATAATTATAACCTTTATAATTTCTTTGCAAGGCCATTATGTTCCAAGGACTTTATCTACATAAGTCTCTCATAACTCTTTATAAATAAACTCATGGATAAAGAAATACCTCATACATTATATAAAATATCCATAATGTATTTAACATGAAATATGACTAATTAATGTAGTGTTTTATAAGCACAAAATCGATTGGCTTGTAGGACTTACACTAACAGTATAATCATCATCACGTTACTCATTCAATATCGTTATCAACACAACCTCTTAACAATTTAATATATCATATGAACCGACCCACCATATGGCTATCTATATACGTGGCTTAGCATACATACCTTAAAGTGCTCACCTCGATGCTAAATCATAAGCTCCTCGAGCTTGTGGCACATCATAGTCATATATCAATTACATATGGCTTTTACCTCAAGCCTTTGCATTAATCATCATTTCATAACATCGTATAACGTAATTCACTTTTCAAAACCTTAGGCATGCCACTACATGGTCATAACATCATATCAAAGAGTAGTCCATCTTGGACATAGCATAGTCATGTATGGTGGCCAATTGATGGACAATATACAATATCATGTCACACCTCATCGCTGTAGCAAACAATGGAGTCATGTCATGCCCTGTTGCCACGACAAATGGCGAAGTCTAGAATCATCATCTAAAATAACCTCAACGGATGGCATCATAACACTACAGGTGAGATAAAACCCCCATCTCTGCTTATCACCATCCTTATAGGCATCATAAATCATCATCGCACAGTCAGTGGGAATCACAAGAGGGACGAAACCACCATCCCTGTCGGTAGCATAAATAGTCACAAGGATATGGACACACTCAACCTCATAATATCCATCGTCCGAAAATCCTCCATGGATGGAACATACATATCTCACATCAGATCATCGCTTGGAATCATCCACGGATGGAACATATTACTCAATATAACTCATTATTCATCATGCTTGTCATCACACATATTCAATTATTAGTCATCATGCCTCAATTCTCATATTTAGAACATACTCATGAGCATAATAGCATAAAATACTCATAGCATTCACTAGTCTAGACATAACATTTCTAGACATATTTATCATGTAATTGTTCATCATAGTATCATTATTTTCATAACAATGGCTTATAATAGCATAACATCTTTGGCCTACTCATAATCCTTCTAGGCATATCACATTATTCTTTAACATTTTCTATTCTAGGAATTCTACCTCTAGACATGATTATAGCTTATACATAGCATACATTATGCATTATCATTATTGTAGCATAAATGCACCCTATTCATTATGCTCCTATGCATAAAAGTTCCCCATTTACCTTGACAATTCAAGGGTTCTTTGTCAACACTTGTTCTACCAACTTACTTATGCCTTAGCTTCTATTCGTACACTTAGTACTTTAGTATCATTCTCATTCTCATGATCATGTAACATCAAAAATACATGAGCATTAATATTTATGCAGTGACTTTTCATTTCATAACCAAATCCTAGCCTTTAGATTATTTCAAACTTTTCTAGAAATAGCTAAATCCTTAGCATATTAACAAATAAACTCAAATCCTTCAACAATGGGCTAATCCATATCTTACAAGTTAGGTTGTGCTATTGTTTACCATAAATATCCAGTCCATATCTTACAAGTTAGGTTGTGCTATTGCTTACCATAAATATCCAGTCAATTCAAAAAGGTAATTTTTACACCGAAACTGTATCAATTTGAATTTAAGTTATTAATCGTTTCAATTGAAAATCAATCAGTCAAAGTACTCAATCTTACCTCTAGAAACATTTCCCAAGCTCCAAATAACTCCAAATGCTTCAAAAATTCTTTTTTAGAAGCTAGGGCTTGGTTTTGGAGAGAAAAAGTGAAAACCACTAACTATGCTTTTTAAAGGTGGAATCTAGATCCTTTAGTGCTTAGATTCCATGATTTATGATTGGAATTTGGTGGGTTTGAAAGGTGTGAAAATTGAGAGCAAATGGGTGGAGAATGAGAAAATTGGGAGAAAAATGAGAAAAAATCAGATTTTGGGCTTTTAAGCCCGAAATTAGCTGAACTAGCAGTCTAGGATCAATTATGGGAGCTTGTACTCGATCTTGGACTAGATTGTTTACCCCTACTCCCATTGCATTGCCTAAGATCTACTATAAGGGCTCTGTACTCCATCTTGGGCTAATGCACTTTCCTCTCATTGCTTTCTATTACATAGATTCGATCTTCTTTGTGTTAAGATCAGCTTCTAAGGTCCAAATTAATCAAAATTGGTTCTTTTGAGGACAAAACTCATTCTACATCTTCCCCACAACCTCTAATCATTCATATTCACTTATCATGCACACCAATTCTCATTCATGCTCTATGTCACACAATATAGCAAATAAGCTTAGAATAATTTGAATACATATCATCCTCAATTTAGTGCCAAGCATATGTTGTGAGGCCTAGACCTTTATAGCCTCGTAACTAGGTGTAAACGTGATAACCCGGACTAGGAGTAATTTCATCATTTCTTTAGTGAGCCCTTAGAAGTATGCTTTCAAACAATATTAAAGCCTAAGTAGGCTAAGGCGTAAATGAATGATGAAAATAAGGGTAAATGACAAAGGAAATAAAAATAATGATGATTTCCAAGGTAGAGGCAAAATGGTCATTTCTCATCTTGAGTCAAAATTTTTAAGTTTTCATGAACCCGAGTGTTTCTAGACCATTATGGACTTTGTTTCAATGTAAAAAGAGTAAAAAGATTGCACAAAGGATTGAAAGAGAACAAGCTAACTTGTTGAGGGCATTTTCGTAATTTAAGTGGAAATTTGATAAGCTCTAGCTATAAATATCCTTTTCTTCCAGCAGCTTCTTCTTTTTCTTTCTTTCCTCTCACGTTTCTTCATCCTCCATGGGAGTTCTCTCCAAGTTTCCATAACTCTATCAAGCTAGCTCCACTTTTCATGCTTTTGTGCACCGTTTCATAAAACCTTTATGCTCTTTCACTCTCTCACTTTAAAACCCTTGAAAAGTCTTACTTCCATAATCTCTCTCACTAGCTAGGTGTTTTAGATAGAGAAAGAAGGAGTTTCTATAATAGCTTGAAAATTATTGGAAAGAATTTCAAATTTACAAAGCTACCAAGGTGAGTAGTGAATTAAAATTTATTTTTAGTTGTTGATAATGTCTAGTAATTTGATTTTTGAGTGTTTTATTATTGAGATTGTTTAATCATTTTTAATGTGACTATAGTAGGCCAAATAATAGCCATTTAATGGTAGTTGGAAGCTAGTAGAAATGACTAGTAGAACTTAATTTAGAAAATAGCTTTGGAATAGTATTAATGCCAAGTTGGGTTGATGGTGATGATGCTAATGTGATGATAGGTTCCAACGGAGCCCCACCAGCCCATTTGGACCATTAGAGGAAGTTGGAGTTGAGTAAAGATTTAACGAATATCGGTGAGTGAACTTGCATTTCAAAATTATTTTGGGAATGTGAATGTATTTGCACAAAACATTCGAATGATTTTATCCAACTTTTCCTTAAAAATCTACCTAGGGAACAAGCCTTTGGTGAATGTTTCTATCTTGTGAAAGTGTGCCATATAATGGTTCATGTGTTATCACAATATGTTGATATGTATAATATGCATTGGATTTTTTTTTATGAGATAATGATGACCCAGCTATGTGCGTGTGGGAGTGCACATGAGTTGATGATGACCCAGCTGTGTGCGGTGTGGAGTGCACATGAGCTGATGATGACCCAGCTATGTGCGAGTGGGAAGTGCGCATGAGCTGATGATTGTGGGATGGTATACATGATGATGTGTATATATATATACAGATAAATATGTGTGTTATAGAAAGTTCATGAGTATGGTATATGGTTGTAATACATGTGAATCTTGCATGTTAAACCTTAGGAATTTCTAAGCATGTTCAAGTTGATTTTGCCTTTGCAACTAAATGGCCTTTCCTTGAGAGAATGAAAATTTGTTGTTGGTGTCCTGTTTCTCGTTGCAGGGAGATTCATTCTAGCTACAGCGAAAAACTCTCGGGTTTGGAGGGTTACAATGGCTTGATTGTTGTTGTAATGATAATGTATTCTTGCTACTGCGAGAAAGTTGCTCAAGCTCCTCACTGTAGTGAGATTTATTCTCGCTGCAGCAAGAAACATTCTGTTTCTACTGCCTGCAACTCGCTACAGTGAAAAACTTTCTATTTTGGCTGCTTGAATCTCACTACAGCGAGAATGCTTTCTCGTTGTAGCGAGAAACTTTCTGTCCAGCATCCTAGCGTGTTGGTTTTTGCCACATTTTCCATTTCTTTCACATCATGGTTGAGCATGGACTTCCAACATCAAGGAATTAATTAATTAAATTTGAAATGAGGGGGTTTTGTGAGAAACCCTCGGCCACCTAAGAAACCCTCGGCCAGTTGATAATTTGAGCCAAATTTTCACTGCAACGAGGACCCGTCGTTTCATTTGACTTGTTTGAATATTACTAAAGCTTTCATTCTTTAAATTCTTTGTTATGTATGGATCTTTCATCATCAAGGGATTAACTCATTAACGATTTAATGAGGGGTTTTAATAAGAGCCAAACTAAATTGCATTATTTTTTAAATAAGTGCATCATGATTTCTTTAAACGTTCCTTATCGTTTGCTTGTGCCCTTCCTTTGTTCACTCATTGGGTTTATACTCTCCATTTTCAACTTCATGTTTTCAAATCAAAAGGCAGCCAGTAACTAGGTCGAGGTGTCCTCATAGATTCGTATCATTGGTAGGTATCTTAGCATTCCATAGCCGCACCTTCACCTTGGTCACTCCGCTGGAAGCTCAGAGTCATTTTTTTGTTGTGAATACGTACATGTGATGTAAAGTACTAAGATGTATGCTTTAGACCTTATATGTATATTTTGATTGGTAATGCCACGACGAGTTGGCAATCGTTATCAATATTTCGAATTAAAATTATGAAATGTGACTTTAGCAACTTTGATGGAATGATAAACAGGTCATATAAATAGGCTTGCTTGGGCTTGGTGGGCTACGTCCATTGGGCCCATGCGTCGGTCATGGCCCGAAAATTGGGTCGTGACAGACTTGGTATCAGAGCCTTAGGTTATTTAGGTCCCAGGATTTCCTTTTAATTGGTCCAGCGGAGTGTCGGGTCTTTATGTTGAAACTTTATTTGTGAAATGTGAATTGCAGCACATTTTACAACCAAGGGACCGCATAGATTCCTTATCTTAGAAACCACCTTTTTCCCTTAAGTATGATTATAAAATGTGTTTAATGACAGGTGTTTGCTCTTGTCTAGGTAAAAATGCCACCTAAGACATGAGTCGCCCCAATACTGATGGGGGAGCAAGATGCTCCTGATGAGTTGACAAATAGGCCACAGGCATCCACCCTTATGGGGTGAGGTAGACGTGGAGGGGGCACTAGGTCGATGAGGGCGGATACGTCTGTGAGTAGATGAGAGGAAAGACAGTCTTCGAGTGATGCAGATAAACAACCCACTGGGGGTATTACTATTGAAGACTTGGTGACAAGCCTACAAGGAGTTAACCGGGTATACAAAGGATAGTGGAGGGGAGACCTACAGTACAAGAATCCCTTAGCTCCCAAGGGTAGGATGATCGCCAACATCTTGAGGTTGAGAGGGGTCATTTAGAGATTTATCTTCTTGATTTTTTCAAGCTTAAGCCTCCGTCATTTTCAAGGTCTGATGCATCAGAGAAACCCTAGATTTTCTTAGATAAGATGGAGAAAATTTGTAAAGCCTTGAGATATTCCAGTGTCTGATTAGTCGAGCTAGTCGCCTTTCGATTAGAGGACGTGGCGCAAGAGTGGTATAGTTCCTTATGTAGAGGCAGACAAACGGATGCAGCACCATTGACTTAAAGTGAGTTCAGTACAGCCTCTTTAGATCGATTTTTACCACTCAGTGTACATAATGCTATAGCCAAGGAGTTTGAGGCTTTGGTACAGACCTCGAGCATGATGGAGTTTGATTATGACATAAAATTCACACAGTTGTCTCAGTATGCACCTTATTTAGTTTTCACTGAGGAGATGAAGATTTAGAAGTTTGTGGATGGGCTAGTGGAGCCATTGTTTAAGGCTGTGGCTTCCCGAGATTTCAATACCTACTTCGCAATAGTGGATTGCACTCAGCGGATTGAGATAAGGACCAGTGAGAGTAGGGCTATGAGGGATAGAGCAAAGAGGGCCAAGATAGAGGGCTATTAGGGTCGCAAAGACTTCAGTAGTGGTGTTTCATCTTCTAGCCGTCAGAGCCCATAGAGGGACTCACAATTACCCCAACAGGGGAGTGACTTGACTAGTGCCAGCATCAGATCAAGGCATAAAACTTTTAGTGGGGGAAGGCAGTAAGACTCTAGGCAGGGAAGTCAAGTTATTCGTCGTTGCGATACTTGTGGGGGACGACATAGGGTAAGATGCCTCTGTGCTATGGGAGCTTGTTTCTGATGTGGTCAGCTTGGACATATTAAGAGGAATTGCCCAATGGCTCATCGATCGCAAGGGTATGCTCGCGGTTCCACCCAACTAGCTTCGTCCGCTCCTTTAGTAGCCGCCTTATCTGATCGGGAGGTTTACGAATCAAGAGGGAGAGGTGCTATTACTTCCTCTTAGGGTAGGCCTTTTGGGTCTGGATGTTAGAGTTCCGTCGATAAGGGTCAAGCAAGGTTGTTTGCTTTAACACCACAAGAGGCTTGGACATCTAACGTAGTGGTATCAGGTATTCTCTCAGTTTGTAATATGAATGCTCGGGTATTGTTTGATCTTGGTGCTACCCATTCTTTTATTTCTCCATGCTTTACATCTCATTTGGATAAGGATCGTGTTAGGAGAGAATAACAATTAGTGGTGTCTACTCCTTTAAAGGAGGTATTTATGGTAGAATGGGAATATACGTCCTGTGTAGTTCGAGTCAAGGACAAGGACACTTTGGTGAATTTAGTGGTGTTAGACACCTTAGATTTTGATGTGATCTTGGGAATGGATTGGCTATCACCGTGCCATGCCAGTGTGGACTGCTATCATAAATTGGTTAGATTTGATTTTCCTAGTGAACCATCATTTAGTATTCAGGGGGATAGGAGTAATGCTCCAACCAATATGATATCGGTCATGTCTACTAGAAGTTTATTAAGATAGGGTTGTTTAGGTTACTTAGCTATTGTGAGGGATACTTAGGCGAAGGTTGGAGATATAAGCCAAGTGTCGGTGGTGAATGAGTTCATGGATGTTTTTCCCGAGGAACTACCAGGTTTGCCTCCCAAGAGAAAGATTGAATTTTGCATAGATTTTATCCCCAACACTAGACCTATATCTATACCCCCATATAGAATGGCATCTGCGGAGTGGACCGTGCGCATGCCGGTAATGATGCTGTCGTGATATTTACAACCATGCATGTGCGGAGTGTGCAGTGCACATGCCGGTAATGATGCTATCATGATATTCACAACCATGGATGTGCGGAGTGGGCAGTGCACATGCCGATAATGATGTTGTCGTGATATTTACAACCGTGCATGTGCGGAGTGGGCAGTGCACATGCCGGTAATGATGCACATGAGCTGGATGAGATGTGGTGGTACACTAATTGATATATTCTTAAGTATATGTATATACAATAAAAAGATTATGATTATAATATGTGATTATATGGCATGATGAATCTTGAAATTTTCCCATTTTCTTGTGAGTTGATTTTATTGCAGCAAGAAACATTCTATTTATACTGCCTTGCTTGAATGATTGCTGAAAATTTTCTCTCTTTCCAATTTCATGCTAAATATGGTTCTTTTATTATGAAATGATTTAATAACCAGGGGTTTGATGGAGGGATTTTAATAAGAACGTGAACTAAGTTGCATTGTTTTCAAAGATGTACATCATGATTTCTAAACCTTCCTCAACGTTGCTTGTTCCCTTCCTATGTTCACTCACTAAGTTTATGCTCACGTTTTTAAAATTCATGTTTTAGGTTTCCTAAGTTAAAGGTGATTGGATCCTAGAGTGAGGCGCTCCTCCTTATACATTGCTGGGTAGGTTTAATGTGACATTAAGTGTTATCAATCGTGCCCAGAGTCACTTCGTTGACGGTCAAGGTTTAATTATGTGTATATAAATATTTATGTGAACATTAAGAATCATTGTTAATCTATTTATGAATATATTGGTGGAAGATGCCATTATGAATGTATGATTGGGTTTTATGAATCGTTTTCAAAGAAACAGTATTTGAACATTTCGAGCTTTCCATTCTAAAGGAATAGGGATTAATGTATAAGATCAATTAAGTAGGCTTGCTGTGGCTTAGTGGGTTGAGCCCATTGGGCCCTTGCGTCGGTCATGGCCTTAAAATTGGGCTGTGACAGAGTTAGTATCAGAGCTCTAGGTTTAGTTGAGTCATAGGGATTCCTGTGTCGTCAGCGGAGTTGTTGGAGTTCGTGTAGAGTCTTGTCCTTAGATTGTGGGTGCGTAACGCAAGTCAAAAACATGAGGCTACATGAGCCCCAACTTCATTAGAAACCTACCTGTTTTTACGATGTATAGATGGATGAGTAATCAATACTTGGTTACGTATAGGTGGACATGCGCCGGTTGCACACGCCATGTTTAGAAAAAATTGTTGTCCCAATACCCCTTATAGTACTAACGAAGGATTGCTAGATTTCACTGCTCAGAGCCGATATGTGCTCGAGGGTGAGAGCGTAACAAGTAACTCGACCCGATTTTCGAGTGGATCGGTTTCCCCGAGAGGTAAACCATTATTTAAGAGCTTGAAGAGTCTCGCAAGATTGGTGCATAATGAAATCGATTCGACAAAAAAGAACATGAACAAGATGGGAAAAAGGATGATCAATAATTATCGTCCAAGGTATCTATATCTATTGTTCGACACTTCCCTCCTGGTTGTGGGAGAGGTGCTGCACCTATTAGTAAGGAGGAATTTGAGAGGTAGGAACAAGCTCGAATTAAGGATAAAATGAAAAAAAATCCCAGGAGATGGAAGAGGACCCGAAAGAGGATCCGTCGATGTGTTCTGATCAAGGCAACGAGGATCCTAAAGACACTTAATATTTTGTTGAAGTTCGTATCACTTTAAGTCTAGGCAGGTGTGGTGTATCGGAATCTTTTGGTATGACAAGGGTAAACTAGCAATATAATTATCGAGGAAGATTATTCACCTTAGTGGCATGGTTGGTCGCCTTAGATGATTATTAAGGATTGATGTAGAAAGTCATTAATGGTACAAACAACTATGAGATCTGACAAATGATTACTAATCAATTATGGAAAGGTGAATTTTGAAATCCCAATTGTAGTTACAATTTGGAAGAATATAGGAGAAATCAATGAGGCTATAGGTGACACTTAGAATGGATGATGTGATTAAGTCGAGAATTTTAATTTAAGCATGGATGGGATTAAAAACTGATGCTGTGACATTATAAGATGATAATGTGGCACAAATATGGACTAAGGGAGGCAAAATATGGGACTTAGGAAAAAGTGAATCCTTGATTTATTAAAGATTGTGAGTGTAGAGCATGGAGAAAGATGAACTATTTTCATGGTCATCTATATTGAATGTTAACAAAACTATTTGAGTTATAAATCAAGAAAGACAATTAATTATGAATGTTAAGGAATTGGGGAATGACATAAATGTTGAATATTTTTGTGTGTGGTATTATATATTGAGAATTTGTTGCACAATATGGCAAGATTGTCCTAAGGTGGGACTTATCGGTCGAAGATAAATCTTAAAGGATAAAAGGAGCTTGAAAATATTGACTCGGCTTAGTGCATATAATAAGCAAAAGAGAAGATGTGCATGGTCATGAAAATTGTGGGATAGGCTTGGAGGAAAGCCAAATGGTTGAGCATGATCCCTGTAGTAACTTTAAAGATGGAAGAACTTATTCATGGAAGAAATTTCTAGCAGCAACAACACTACAACACTAACTCTTTAGCGCTGCAGTGTTTAAATGTTATTTGGGAGTTTTAAATGTTCCGAAGAATGTTTACATGAATGAATTGAAAAGTTTCTTTGTTGCCTTATATATGGGCATATAATTAAAAGAAGACTTGAAAGATTCTTGAGACGGTTGCATTGAGATAAGATACCATGTGAAGTATTATGATGGATAATATGTTGACCAAAGGTAAACCCTAAGAAACAAAGGAGGGGAGAGACTAAGCCCTGTTAAAGGCTAAAGAGAAAGTGAGTGAAGAGGTAGATGAATATACGAGAGATGGGTAAGGGATGTCAATACCAAGTGATGAAAGTATGAATGAAGGATTACAAAGGTGGTATAGCAAATGGGTTTATCCAGAATGTCGTTATGGGAATTTGTAATTCTTATCTTGACTCAGCTAATTGAAAAGGAATAGTAACAATGCAAGGCCAATTGTGTGGCACACTAGAAACCTATGAAGATAATTTAGGGATTGAATGGACGAGTATGTATTTATATATCTTTAAGAATAAGTGCATGTGTATAGAACAACATGCTCAGGATGTTAAGGAGCACATAAGAGACTAAGTGTTTCACGAATGCACAAACATCTTTGAGAAGGAATTATAAATCATACACGGTAAGTATAAAAGGTGGGATTTTTAAAACTTGCTGGGGAGCCTAAAGGCTAAGTCACGGGTTAAGTGATCACATGCGGTGAGACATAAGTTTAAGATAGGTATCCCCAAGGAAATACTCAAGAGGAGTTCTGCTATGGATCTTGTGAAAGCAAGTATTAAGTTATGTGGTTACCAAAAAGAAGCTGTAAGTTGAGAGTGGTACTCACAGTCACTTTGAAAGGTGCTTGAGAAGAACCTTGTTTCCAATCTTGCAATTCCAAGTACAAATTGTGAATTGACTAAGGGAGAATGATGTTATATCAGTATAAGAGAATAGTATAAAGAATGGTTAAAGGTAATCTCGATAGTGAAGTCAGATAATGAAAACCTCTTAATGTACTATGGAAATTGGAATTCAAAAACGCATAAGTTATGCATGATTGAATAAGTCTAAGTCTTAAGTGACTGATTAGTCACGAATTACAAAAAAGATATAATATACATGTTAGAGGCATGAAAGATAATTGAGAAATAGGGATGACTTGGAGGGATTATGGTATTGCATAAGATGCAATGATCAAGTAAAAAATGAGTCTTTAAAAGATCAATAAGGTTAGAAAGCATATACGCATACTAGATTGCAAGATAATGAAAATGATAATTAGTAAGTGAAATGTGACTAATGACATTATGGTTCAAGGATATATAGTACAATGAAACTTAAGTAAATAATTGGAAATGATAAGAAGGGAGTATAAGCATGTAAATGATGTGAAGTTTTGTGTAGGCATAATGAGAATTCGCATGGATTATGTAAGAGATAACTTATGGTAAACGCAGGTGGAATAGTGATTTAAACATATAAAAAGGGTAATCTGAAATTGATTATACCCCAATGTTTATAGATTAAATATGAGAATTATTATAGTGAATCCTGGTTATGGAGGAAAACAAATAACGGGAAACTTAGTCCAAAGATACTTGAACACAAAGATCCCTACACACAATGAAGAATATTGACATTAGAAGTGCGTGTACATGTGCATGTGTGGGATTGATGACGTGGCCAACTAAAATGAAGCACTGTCCTTAGAGATTCGAGATTTGAACTCAATATATTTGATGAGTTGTATGGATAATATAATGATAAGAAATCCCATCAAAAGTAGAACTATATTGATATAAGAAATTTTGGAGAAATATCCAAGGAAATGGTATCAAGGAAATGTAATCTATGGCGTGATTAAGCCATGCAAGATGGACTGATGTGATTACGAAGATTTAAGTTGCATAAATATGGAAAAAAAAGGGACATGAAGTATGAGGGAATGATTGAAAGATTCATTTCCCCAGAATGTTGGAAATATGTATAGGAATAAATAGGGCATTTTATGATGCCATAAGTCATATAATGGTATATGAGGATAGGATGAATGAATGTTGAGAAGTTTGACAAGGAATGAAGTAATAAGATGGTGATTGGAATACATAGTAAGTATAATATGTGATTGAAATTGATATGATCAAGATGGAGTTATGCTTCAAATTTAATGATAGGGATAATGGCATACTCAACATCTTAAAATAAGAGATAATGATCGTGAAGGGTAACGCCGATTTGATTCTAAAGGATGATAACAAACATAAGTGAAGCATTCTAGTCGAACTGGAGGTAAACGAGGTGAATGAATGACTAGAGGTTTGACAAGAATTGAAATAAAAATATTTTTAAGGTTAGTGATGGAATTAAAGGCATACTTGGGATTTAGTGATAAGAAAGAATAATTGAAAAGGGTACCATGGTTTTGACTCAAGGATGATAATAGATATAAGTTGCATACCCTGACCTTATAAAGTGTTCTAGTCAAATTGAAGATAATGAGGCGCGTAAATCAAAATTTCCTACGAAGAAGGAAATGGAATATGATCATTGAGTGAGGTTAACAACCCCGATGTTAAAGAGAATTCGAGGACGAATTCTATTTAAGTGGGGGAGAGTGTAATACCCCGTACTTTGATATGGTGACTAATAAAGCTTATTGGATGCCAATTGAGGTTAATTATAATGTTTAGAAATGATGAAAGATGAAAGGAATAGTTTGGGATAAAATATTTCGCACACGAGGAAATAATAATAAAATAATAATATTTTTATCGGAGAAGAATTTGTGAGATAAAAAGTGATTCGAAAGTCAATTAAGGCATAATAAGGTATTTTGGGTGCCAAGGAGACAAGATAAGACAACAGAAATTTTTTGAAATAAAATAATATTTTATTCAATGTCAAAATTTTCCATGAAGAAGGAGTATATGGTCAATCTAAGTGGGGGAGCCCCACGTGTCTTTATTAACTAAAGATAGCGCGGGCAAATAGATATTTTAATAGTATGGGGACACCATGTTGGAGTACAAACTTCATACTTTGTTTGTGCATGTGTAGAATAAGGTAATAAAAGGAAATTGGAGTTAAATGATTGTTGGGAGGACTAAATTAAAATGGAAGGAAACAAAAAAGGGCAAAACAGTAATTTTATGTGAAGTTTAGTCAAAGCTTCCAAAGAAAGCTTTGACTTTGATTTTTTTAGGCCAAGACCGACCTTATCCTTTCCCCTAGCAGATTTTTCTTCTTCTTCATCCATGCTCCACGCCATTATTGAAGCTTCCATGCCATTTTCTCTTTATCCACTATGAAATCAAGTTTTCTTCACTTTCCTTTCCAAGTTTTCTTTTCATTTCTTCTCCAAACTTCTTGAGCATTAAATTTATAGCCTTTAACCCCAATTTCCAGCACACCTAAACCCTAGGAGGAGAAGAAAGAAAAAGAGAGAAAGGAAGAAAAAGCTTGGTTTTGGTGATTCAAGCAAGGAACGGTAAAAACTCTTGTTTTTGGCTTGAGTAGTCTTTGAAAATGAGTTAGTGACTTAGAGAAATGTCTTGTGGCAGGAAAGATTGGCTTGATTGGAGAAATATTGGTAACATGTAAGCAAATAAACCCATGGGTACATGAAGGACTCAAAGTGGAAAAGGAAAACGGTAAGCTTAACACTATGTTTTAAAGCCTACGGTTAGTTGAATATTGTGAGGCATTATGGTTGTTGAAAGGATTTATTTGCCTAAGCTAGTTGAAAATTATTAAGATTGTATGGCATGTTGTTTGAAAGAAATGAAAAAGGAATATTGTGGATGGAGGATTGAGAAACAAAGTATTGAAAGTTAGATAGATAACGATGCATGTAAACTAGGAAATAATCGAGTGAAAGTGAGAATGATTGTTGCTGCCATATATGTGGATTATGTGTGGAAATATGAGATGGATTTGGGCAAAAATTATTTAGAAAGGTTGAAGTAGGCACGTGACATCATAAATAAGTTGCCGGTGATATAATCTAAGGAATTTCGTAAGCAATGGATATAAGTTAGTTTGGTAAAAATGTGTTAAGATGTGAGTTAGTTGAATATGGTTTCATGATAGGATGAAAAATATAAATTTGAGTAAGGATAAATTGATTGAAGTGCTGCCCATATACATATATAATTAAATATATTGAGTTTGTATTATTGTTAGGAAGTGCAAAGATAAGGTTAGAGTATTGTGGTGGCTTGCCAGAGTAAATAACGAGCGACCAGCCAGTGAACATAGTTAGACACACCTCCGATCAAATAGCGATGTAATATCCCACTATAGTAAGGTGAGTGAACTTGCATTAAAATGTTTTGGGATATACACATTTATGTTTGATTGAATCCCCTAAAATGTTTTGTTAGTTTTTCTTCAAAAACTTGCATGGGAACAAGCCTTTAGTGAAATGTTTTTGTGATGTAGAACATGATTGTGATGAATCTATGTACTTCTATATGACACTGATAGGGATATAAAGATATATGATACATATATATTCTTAAGTAATTTTGTATAATTGATGTAACTGTGCATCTACGGAGTGGGCAGTGCACATGCCGGTAATGATGCTGTCGTGATATTTACAACCATGCATGTGCGGAATGGGCAGTGCACATGCTAGTAATGATGCTGTCGTGATATTTACAATCGTGCATGTGCAGAGTGTGCAGTGCACATGCCGGTAATGATGCTATCGTGATATTCACAACCGTGCATGTGCAGAGTGGGTAGTGCACATATCGATAATGATGCTATTGTGATATTTACAATCGTGAATGTGCGAAGTGGGCAGTGCACATGCCGGTAATGATGCACATGAGCTGGATGAGATGTGGTGGTACACTAATTGATATATGCTTAAGTATATGTATATACAATAGAAAGATTATGATTATACTATGTGATTATATGGCATGATGAATCTTGAAAATTTCCCATTTTCTTGTGAGTTGATTTTATTGCAACAAGAAACATTTTGTTTATACTACCTTGCTTGGATGATTGCTGAAAATTTTCTCTTTCCAATTTCATGCTAAATATGGTTCCTTTATTATGAAATGATTTAATAACCAAGGGTTTGATGGAGGGATTTTAATAAGAACGTGAACTAAGTTGCATTGTTTTCAAATATGTACATCACGATTTCTAAACCTTCCTCAACGTTGCTTGTTCCCTTCCTATGTTCACTCATTGAGTTTATACTCACGTTTTTAAAATTCATGTTTTAGGTTTCCTAAGTTAAAGGTGATTGTATCCTAGGGCGAGGCACTCCTCCCTATACATTGCTCGGTAGGTTTAATGTGACATTACATGTTATCAATCGTGCCTAAAGTCACTCTGCTGACGGTCAAGGTTTAATTATGTGTATATGAATATTTTATGTGAACATTAAGAGTCATTGTTAATCTATTTATGAATATATTGGTGGATGATGCCATTATGAATGTATGATTGGGTTTTATGAATCGTTTTCAAAGAAACGGTATTTGAACATTTCGAGCTTTGGATTCTAAAGGAATATGGATTAATGTATAAGATCAATTAAGTAGGCTTGCTTGGGCTTAGTGGGCTGAGCCCATTGGGCCCTTGCGCCGGTCATGGCTCGAAAATTAGGCTGTGACAAAGTGTTTTGGCGAAATCAAACTAGTGAAGAGGTAACGTGGGAAGCCAAGGAGGAAATACGAACAAAATACCCACACTTTTTTGATGCTTAGAGGTACGCTATCTTATAGTTGAATTTAAATTCGGGGATCGAATTTCTTTTAGTGGGGGAGAATGTGAGACCTCGACCTCTATAGCCTCGTAACTTGGTGTAAACGCGATAACCTAGACTAGGGGTAATTTCGTCATTTACTTAATGAGCCCCTAGAAGTATGCTTTCAAACAATATTAAGGCCTAAGTAGGCTAAGGGATAAATGAATGATGAAAATAAGGGTAAATGACAAAGGAAATAAAAATAATGATGATTTCCATGGTAGGGGCAAAATTATCATTTTTCATTTCGGGTCAAAATTTTTAAGGTTTGGTGAACCCCGAGTATTTCTAGACCATTCTAGACTTTGTTTCAGAGTAAAAAAAGTAAAAAGATTGCACAAAGGATTGGAGGAGAACAAGCTAACTTGTTGAGGGCATTTTCGTAATTTAAGTGGAAATTGGATAAGCTCTAGCTATAAATATCCTTTTCTTCCAGCAGCTTCTTCATTCTCCAACAGTTTTTTCTTCTTTCTTCTTCCCTCTCACGTTTCTTCATCCTCCATGGGAGTTCTCTTCAAGCTTCCATAACTCTCTCAAGCTAGCTCCACTTTTCATGCTTTTGTGTACCCTTTCATAGAACCTTTGTGCTCTTTCACTCTCTCACTTTAAAACCCTTGAAAGGTCTTACTTCCATATTCTCTCTCACTAGCTAGGTGTTTTAGAGAGAGAAAGAGGGAGTTTCTATAATAGTTTGAAAATTATTAGAAAGAATTTCAAATTTACAAACCTACCAAGGTGAGTAGTGAATTAAAATTTATTTTTAGTTGTTGATAATGTCTAGTAATTTGATTTGTGAGTGTTTTATTGTTGAGATTTTTTAATCAGTTTTAGTGTGACTAGAGTAGTGCAAATACTAGTCATTTAATGGTAGTTGAAAGCTAGTAGGAATGACTAGTAGAACTCAATTCAGAAAACAGCTTTGGAATAGTATTAATGCCGAGTTGGGTTGATGGTGATGATGCTAATGTGATGATAGGTTCCAACGGAGCCCCACCACCCCATTTGGACCATTAGTGGAAGTTGGAGTTGAGTAAAGATTTAACGTATACCAGTGAGTGAACTTGCATTTCAAAATTTTTTTGGGAATGCGAATGTATTTGCACAAAACATTTGAATGATTTTATCCAACATTTCCTTAAAAATTTACCTAGGGAATAAGCCTTTGGTGAATGTTTCTATCTTCTGAAAGTGTGCCATATAATGGTTCATGTGTTATCACAATATGTTCATATGTATAATATGCATTGGATGTTTTTTATTATGAGATAATGATGACTCGGCTATGTGCGTGTGGGAGTGCACATGAGTTGATAATGACCTAGCTATGTGCGTCAGAGAGTGCACATGAGCTGATGATGACCCAACTATGTGCGAGTGGGAAGTGCACATGAGCTGATGATGACCCAACTATGTGCGAGTGGGAAGTGCACATGAGCTGATGATGGTGGGATGGTATACATGATGATGTGCATATATATATAGATAAATATGTGTGTTATAGAAAGTTCATGAGTATGGTATATTGTTGTAATACATGTGAATCTTGCATGTTAAGCCTTGGGAATTTCTAAGCATGTTCAAGTTGATTTTGTCTTTGTAGCTAAATGGCCTTTCCTTGAGAGAATGAAAATTTGCTATTGGTGTCCTGTTTCTCGCCGTAGCGAGATTCATTCTCGCTGCAATGAAAAACCCTCGAGTTTGGAGGGTTACAATGGCTTGATTCTCACTGCAGCGAGAAACATTTTGTTTCTGCTGCCTGTAACTCGCTGCAACAAGAATCCATTCTCGTTGCAGCAAGAAACTTTCTATCCAGCATACTACCTTGTTGGTTTTTGCCATATTTTTCATTTCTTTCATATCATGGTTGAGCATGGACTTCCAAAATCAAGTAATTAATTAATTAAGTTTGAAATGAGGGGGTTTGGTGAGAAACCCTCGGCCAGTTGATAATTTGAGCCAAATTTTCGCTGCAGCGAGGACCCATCATTTCATTTGACTTGTTCAAATATTACTAAAGCTTTCATTCTTCAAATTCTTTGTTATATATGGATCTTTCATCATCAAGGGATTAACTCATTAACGATTTAATGAGTGGTTTTAATAAAAACCAAACTAAATTGCATTGTTTTTGAAATAAGTGCATCATGATTTCTTTAAATGTTCCTTACCGTTTGCTTGTTCCCTTCCTTTATTCACTCACTGGGTTTATACTCTCCATTTTCAACTTCATGTTTTCAGATCAAGTGGCAGCCAGTAACTAGGTCGAGGTGTTCTCGTAGATTCGTATCCTTGGTAGGTATCTTGGCATTTCGTAGCCGTATCTTTACCTTGGTCACTCCGCTGGAAGCCCAGAGTCATTTTTTTGTTGTAAATAAGTACATATGACGTAAAGTACTAAGATGTATGCTTTAGACCTTATATGTATATTTGATTGGTAATGCCACGACGAGTTGGCAATTGTTATCAATATTTCGAACTGAAATTATGAAATGTGACTTTAGCAACTTTGATGGAATGATAAACAGATCATATAAATAGGCTTGCTTGGGCTTGGTGGGCTACGTTCATTGGGCCCATGCCCCAGTCATGGCCCAAAAATTGAGTCGTGACATATGCACTGTATCATGCATGGCCAAGTGTATGGGCAACATCATTTGAGCTTTTACACACTCATACATTTCATGACGATCTCTGTCACGACCCAATTTCCCGAGCAATGACCGGCGCATGAGCTCAATGAGCATAGCTCACTAAGCCCAAGCAAGCCTATCCATTTACCTTTGCTTAACAAATTTATCATATCATGCATACACACACACCTTTTCTCGGGTGTGAACATAG
>NC_030853.1:9612223-9700927 GCF_000208745.1 Theobroma cacao | reverse complement strand
TCCCTAATTGGTCAATTTTCTGATGGACTCCAAACTGGACCTTGAACTCCAAATCACTATTCTAAGCCATTCTGTTGGTTTTAAAATTTTCAAATTCCCACTTAGAATTCTATTTGAACTAGTTCAAGGTTCGATTTAACTCAGTTGTACCACTCGGTACAATACCGTTTTTTAATCGAGCTTGACAGGGTCTCACAATCTCTCTAAGAACATAGGCATTCCATGAATTCATAATCATACACATCAAGGTCACATCAACCCATAAGCTATTCCAGCATTGTACATGGATAACATTAACAAAAATTGGGGGTGTTACGTTGCATAAGGTTCAACTTGTAACAAATTTAAGGATCCATTCTTAACCAATTTGTTTATGCGATCAATATTGATATGACCAAGTCTTAAATGCCATATTTAAATTGGATTTACATTTTTCCTTTTTAAGGACAACACATTGGAACTAGCACCATTCACAATATTGTTTATGGAATTATCAATAGGACTAACAAAATAAAGACCATCCTTTAGAAAACAAAAAACTAGAAATTTTTTATTAAATTTAACTATAAGTTTGGTAGTAAATTTTAAAAAAATCCACCAAGTCCATGTTTTCAAACTAAAATCAAATTTCTATGAATATCTGCAACACAATAGCATTCTTCTAAAACAATAGTCCAAGTGTTAGCTTTAAAATGATTATAGTTTTGATTATGACAAAATAATCAAATTTGCTTAAACATTATTTGAGTGATTCTTGACAAGTTTCTGAAATGATTTAACTCTCATATATTTGTTCTTACATAATTACAAGCTTGATTCTTAAAGTTATTGAACTATATCTATAAGCTTGTATGATTTACTTATATGAGTTTATAATCCTTCTAGAATTTATCCTTAAGATGTTCAAAAGTGGTGGGGTTTATCTCAAAGTATTCAAGATGTAAAACCTGACCCTATAAACACATATCATGACATACATGCACTGAGTAGCTTGTTATTATGCTAGGAAAGCACATAAGAATAGACGAAACCCAGTATCGTACCTAACGGTACACTTGAGTTGATTTAACCTTGATCTAGTTCAAATAGGAATCGTAGGATGAAATTTAATATTTTATAATCAAGGAATGACTAAAAATGATTGTTCGGAGTTCGAGGGTTCATTAAGGATAAAATTGAAAATTTTGATGTTTAGAGGTAAAATCGTCATTTTGCCACCTAAGATAATAATTTGATAATGGAGTGAAATTTTTGACCAAGATTAACTATTTGGAGTATAATTTAATGATAGGAAGTGAAAAAGTTTAATTCTGGAGATTTTTGGAGTGTAGGGGTAAAATCGTAATTTTGCCACCCGAGGATAAAATTTAAGATTTTGAGAGAATTTAGATCAAATTTGACAATTTGGAGAATGGTATGAGTATAAGGGATGAAAAATATGTCTATGGGCAATTTTTCAGTTTTTTGGGTAAAAATGTAATTTTTCACTTTTATAGGGGCAAATGTGTAAATTTTGAAAATTACTCCACCGAGACTTTGGATAAGTCTGAGAATTTTATCTAAGCTATGGATTTGTGGGACAAGTGTATGGTGAGAATTTGGAAACAAATGGATGAAATTTTAAAAAAGGGCCAATGGGAAAGTGACACGTGGCATTTTTTTAATGATATAATATTATTTTAATGAAAAGTCAGCCCATTTAAACCCCATATTAAGTGCTGGCCAGCCATAAGGAAGAACAAGAGAGGAAATAGAGAGGAAAGGAAGAAAAAAAGAAAAACCAAAGAGAAACAAGAAAATTCAAAGGGGAATTCGCGTTTTTTGCCCGTTTACACGTCTAACGGTAAGATTTTTCAACTTCAGCTTGATTTCTACCTTTCTTATGCCTTTGTTTCCATTTAGCATGCTTGAGGAGAGAGATCTAAAAGTGACATCAAGGGCTGGACGAAATTCTAGATGAGAGATTTTGGAATTTTTAGGTTTTGATTTTTAGTTAAATTGGTAGTTTTAGTTAGTTAAATGTGTTTAGAAATTAAATTGGGCAAGAAAGCATTAAATTTTCACAATACCCACCCTTGGCTGAATATGCATTGATGTACAATGATGATGAACTGATTTTTATTCTAAGAGAAATGAAGAGAAAATGATGAAAAATGGTTAAATGTGATAGAAAAACAAAGTGGAAAATTTACCGAGTTAATGTCCCATTTTTGGCCGAATTTTCCAAGGAAGGGAGTGAGCTGATTTTGTTGTTTTTAGAAGGTTATTGGCTGATATTTAATGGTTAGAAATGTTGGAGAGAGAATGGGATGATTTAGAGCTAAAATGGAGCGCGTTAGCAATTTATCGGGCAAAGTGCCAAAAATAGGTTAATACCGCGTTTAAGCCGTTTTAGGCTATTGCATTTCATACCATGCATTAGTATAGGATTTAAGTTAATTATATAGTGATTTAGCATCAATGTGATGAATTGTGTAAATTTTTGTAATGTGTCTAGGAGGAGAGCCTTCCGGAAAAGGCAAAGAAGTCGTACCCGACGAGTAGTGATCGGGGCGCTTAGAAAGCTTTTAGTTTGTACAAACGGTGAGTAAACTTATTATTATTGTAAATTATCTAGAGTTTATTTTAAATGCCCTTTATGTATTTTATGAAATGAGAACGAGATTAAAACGGGATTTTTGATGTTTTAGGAATAAATGTGACAAATAAAAATATATTGTATTGATTATGAAATTGAGTAATTGGAGGCTGCAAATTGACTTGAAAAATATATATTTTCCTAGGAATGGCTTATGAGAAATGAGTATATGTGGCTATATTTTGTGAGTGCATTTGGGAAATTTATGTAAGTTGGTTTTACTATGCAGGCTGGATAAATAAATAAAAGCCACGTTATACTGTCGAAATTTTATTAAAATTGGTGGGTTAGTCACTGCAGTGACGGGTTTCCGTGGACTGCCTATTAGAGGGGCACGGTAAACCCAGTTATATAGTTACTCCGGTTGTAGAGGCGAGGAGGGTAACTCCCGGGGTAGTATTAGAGCTCACTTCACGTCGAACCCCCACGTGAATGTGTAACTCGGCCAACGCCAAGGAACGGCTGGTTTTAAAAATAAAAATGTGTTTCACGTGTGAATATTTTAACAACCTTGGCGGACTCGGTTAGATGCCTCGGCCAAGGTATCCCCGAGGATTAGTTTTGGCTTGAGCCTCTTTTTTTAATAAAAGACATAAGCCTTAACAACTGTTTTGGTAAATTACAAATATTTTATGGTTTAAGGAATAAATTGAAAACCTTATGAAATGGTTTGTAATTTGTTGTTTAAACTTGCCTCCATGTTACTCGCCTTTAGATATTTATGATAATGTCTGTTTACTCATTGGGATTGCAAAATCTCACCCACCTCCTTTCCAAACATTTCAGGTCTGTGGTAGCTTGTAGATACCCTATTTTGTCGAGGATTCCAGTTGACATCTCTACCACACAGACAGTAGGTTTCTAGCACCAACACTGGGTGTATTTTGGGCCACTTGTCATTGTAACCATTATTGTACATTATAACTTAGTAAATTTTTGTATGTATGAATTTATTTTACTTACACATTACAAAAGATTTCTTACATGTGTTTCTATAAATATTGTTTTATATAAAAATGCTATATTTTAATCAATATTTTGAATAGTGATATTTGTCTACAAATCTTTTTAAAAAAAATTTTTCTTTGAATTTATATTAGTCGAAAACAACCGATAATTGTTTTAAATAGAATGTTTAACAACGATTGCTCATAGGAAAGGAAAGAAACTGATATGTAAGCCTTGCGAGGTTTCGATTGCCATTTCGGGTAACGAGTGTCAATCGGGACGTCGCGACGGTTGTCATGGGCCCGAGGGAGGTTCTGGGTCGTGACAATTCAGTTGGTATTAGAGCTTTTGGTTTAAAAGCTTATGGTTTGGAAAGAAGTTTTTGATTTTTAAAGTTCTTGGATTTAAAATTATTTTTTCAAATAATTTACAATGTTAGTGTGGCCCAATTAAGATTAGTTAGTTGCATGTAGTTGCATATAGAGTCTTAAGTTGTTTAAACCAATTCCGTTCTTTTTGTAGATCATTATGCCTCCTCGATGTGAGCTACCACCTATTACTAGATCTATCGGTAGGGGAAGAGGTCGCCCTAGACAAAGTTGACCGGATTCTATAGAAGAGGAGTCGACTGCGTCTTCTTTTAGAGCAGTTCCTACTGCTGAATCTACGAACATTCCTATACCTCCTCCACCACCTGTTGCTACTCCTGGCGTACTTGCCATGACACCCGAGGTAGCTCAGGCATTAGCGGCTTTTCTTGCTGCTCTTGCAGGCCAAGCTCAAGCTAGTCCAGTTCCACCCGCTGATTCCCCTATAACAGCCCCAATACCACCACCTTCTATTCCACCCCAGACATCGGACATCTCCATTTTTAAGAAGTTGAAGGAAGCTAGACAGTTGGGTTGCATCTCGTTTACTGGTGAGTTGGATGCGACCGCAGCTAAGGATTAGGTTAATCAAGTTTCGGAGACTCTTTCTGATATGAGATTAGATGACGATATGAAGCTAATGGTGGCTACTAGATTACTAGAGAAGAGGGCTCGTACTTGGTGAAATTCGGTGAAGTCCAGTTCCACTACTCCTCAGACATGGTTTGACTTCCTCAGAGAATTTGATGGTTAGTATTTTACATACTTTCATCAGAAAGAAAAGAAAAGAGAATTTCTGAGGTTGAAACAAGGAAATCTAACTATAGAGGAGTACGAGACTCATTTTAACGAGTTGATGTTATATGTGCCAGATCTAGTGAAATTTGAGCAGGATCAAGCCAATTATTTCGAGGAAGGGCTCCGTAATGAGATCAGGGAACGGATGACAGTGACTGGTAGGGAGCCATATAAGGAAGTTGTGTAGATGGCCTTACCGGCTGAGAAGCTCGCCACTGAGAATAAACGGATCTGAGTTGAGTTCGCAAAGAGAAAGAATCTGCCTACGTTCCCGGGTCAGTCTTCAAAGAGAGGCAGAGATTCGACATCTACTGCAGGAAGTACTACCTCACCATCTGTGGCATCCACTAGACCTCTATCTCAGCAGTCACAGTCGAGATCTTCTAGATTTGATGGGCCAGTGATGAGTAGTCAAGGGAAGACTTCAGGAGGATTGGACAGATGCCGTAATTGCGGAGGATTTCATGTTGGGTCATGTAGACAGCTTGTAAAGTGTTTTCAATGCGGCCAATAGGGGCATATCAGGAGAGATTATCCTCAATTGAGACGGGGTACAGTAACTACTTCTACTCCTTCGACTCATCCTAGTATACCGCGGAGAGACACTTCGGGATCACAGTCCAAACAGGGCCCAGCAACACGATCAAGCATGGGGAGTAATACCCCAGAGCAGCCATCTTTCAGACCGCAGCCTCAGATTTTGACCAGGGTCTTTGTAGTGACTGAGGATGAAGCCTGAGTTCGACCTAGCATAGTGACAAGTACTATGATTGTGTTTGATAGAGATGCACATGTTTTGATAGATTCGGGTTCTGATAGATCATACGTTAGCGTATCATTTGCATCATTCTCATATAGGAACCTGTCACCATTAGAGGAAGAGATTGTAGTGCATACTCCTCTAGGTGAGTGGTTAGTAAGAAATACTTATTATAGGGATTGTGGTATTAAAGTTGGGGAAGAAGAATTTATGGGTGATTTAATCTCTTTGGAGATTCGAGACTTTGATTTGATCTTAGGTATGGATTGGTTGTCCACTCATCGAGCAAAGGTGGATTGTTTTAAGAAAGAAGTGATTCTCTGGAGTTTAGAGGGAGCAGAAGTTGTATTTACGGGGGAACGTCAAGTATTACCGTTTTGTGTAATCTTGACCCTCAAAGCTTTGAAATTGGTGCGAAAGGGATATCCGACATACTTGGCTCACGTGATTGATATATCGAGGGAGGAACCTAAGTTAGAGAATGTCCCTGTAGTAAGTGAGTTCCCTGATGTATTTCCTGATGAATTACCAAGACTTCCTCCCGATCGTGAGTTCGAATTCACTATTGATTTACTTTCGGGTACCGCACCTGTCTCTATTCCTCTATATAGAATGGCTCCAGCAGAGTTGAAGGAGTTGAAAGTACAATTGCAAGAGTTGGTGGACAAGGGTTTTATACGCCTTAGTATATCTCGATGGGGAGCACCAGTTTTATTTGTGAAAAAGAAAGACGGTACACTTCAGTTATGTATCGATTACCGACAGCTTAACAGAATGACCATTAAGAACAAGTATCTGTTATCGAGGATTGATGATCTTTTCGATCAATTATAGGGAGCTACAATATTTTTTAAGGTTGATCTGAGGTCTGGGTATCATCAGTTGAAGATTAAAGAACAGGATGTACCCAAGACAACGTTCAGGACTCGGTACGGTTATTATGAGTTCTTGGTCATGCCTTTCGGGTTAACTAACGCACCAGTAACTTTTATGGATCTCATGAACAGGGTGTTCCACCCTTACTTGGACAAGTTTGTTATTGTGTTCATTGATGATATCTTGGTTTACTCGAGAGATAATGATGAGCATGCTAACCACTTGTGTATAGTATTACAGACTTTGCGGGAAAGATAGTTGTATGCAAAGTTTTTGAAGTGTGAGTTTTGGTTACAGGAAGTGGTATTTTTGGGACACGTAGTAACGGGAGTTGGAATATATGTTGATCCCAAGAAGATAGAGGCAATTTTACAATGGGAGCAACCTAAAACAGTGACGAAGATTCGTAGTTTCCTCGGATTAGCCAGTTATTATCGAGGTTTTTTTAGGGGTTTTCCTTAATAGCAGCTCCTTTGACCCGTCTAACTCGTATAGGAGTTAAGTTTGAGTGGGATGATGTTTGTGAGAATCGATTTCAGGAGCTAAAAAATCGGTTAACCTCCGCTCCCATTTTAACACTTCTTGTGAGTGGTAAGGGATTTGTGGTGTACAGTGATGCATCTAAGTTGGGGTTAGGGTGTGTGCTGATGTAGAATGAAAAAGTTGTGGCTTGTGCTTCTAGACCACTAAAGAGGCATGAAACAAATTACCCTACCCACGATTTAGAGTTAGCAGCAGTGGTGTTTGCTTTAAAAATCTGGAGGCATTACTTGTATGGTGAGCATTGTCAGATATTTACGGATCACAAGAGTTTAAAACATTTGCTCACTTAGAAGGAGCTTAATTTGAGGTAAAGGCGATGGTTGGAGTTGATAGAAGATTATGACTTGGTGATAGATTATCATCCGGGAAAGGCGAACGTTGTAGCTGATGCCTTAAGTCGTAAGTCTTCATCGTCTTTAGCAGCATTTCAGAGTTGTTATTTTCCAGCATTATTAGAGATGAAATCTCTTGGGGTCCAGTTGAGAAATGGTGAGGATGGATCCTTATTGGCAAACTTCATTGCGTGACCTTCGTTACTTAATCAGATCAAGGACATTTAGAGGTCTGATGATGAGTTAAGGAAAGAAATTCAAAAATTGACCGATGGGGGAGTTAGTGAGTTCAGACTTAGAGAGGATAACGTCTTGATGTTTAGAGACCGAGTTTGTGTTCCTGAGGGAAACCAGTTAAGGCAAGCGATCATGGAAGAAGCCCATTCATCTGCCTATGCATTACATCCTAAAAACACCAAGATGTATAGGACTATCAGGGAGAATTATTGATGGCAAGGTATGAAGCGAGATGTAGCAGAATTTGTAGCAAAGTGTCTCATATGTCAGCAAGTTAAGGCAGAGCATTAGAGGCTAGCAGGTACACTTCAATCTTTACCTGTTCCCGAGTAGAAATGGGAGCATGTAACTATGGATTTTGTTTTGGGACTGCCACGGACACAGAGGGGAAAAGATGCAATTTGGGTGATCGTAGATCGGTTGACTAAGTTCGCTCACTTTTTAGCTGCCCATAGTACATACTCTATTCAGAAGCTGGCTCAGCTCTATATTGATGAGATTGTGAGGCTGCATGGAGTTCCCCGTTTCTATAGTGTCAGACCAAGATCCTCGATTGACTTCTCGATTTTGGTCGAAATTTCAAAAAGCTCTCGGAACCAAATTGAAATTTAGCACTGCTTTTCACCCACAGACAGATGGTCAGTCAGAGAGGACTAACCAGACTATGGAGGATATGTTGAGGGCTTGTGTCATGAATTTTCTTGGGAGTTGGGATAGACACTTGTCGTTAGTGGAATTTGCTTACAACAACAGCTTCCAATCTAGCATTGGTATGGCACCGTACGAAGCTTTATATGGAAGGAAATGTCGTACTCCACTTTGTTGGGATGAAGTGGGTGAAAGAAAGTTAGTTAGTGTGGAATTGATCGATTTAACTAATGACAAGATCAAGGTTATACGAGAAAGGCTAAAGGTAGCCCAGGATAGGCAAAAAAGCTATGCAGATAAACGGAGAAAAGACTTGGAGTTTGAGATCGATGATAGAGTTTTTCTTAAGGTTTCTCCTTAGAAAGGTAATAATCTGAATGCTTTGTGGTATTAAGTTTTATTTGATTATATTATTGTGGTAAATTATGATATCTTGTTGGATAATGAAAGGTGTGATCCGGTTTGCAAAGCGAGGAAAGCTCAATCCTAGATACATTGGACCTTTTCGTATTATTGAAAGAATTGGGCCAGTGGCGTATAGACTAGAACTACCTCCGGAGTTAGATTAGATCCACAATGTTTTCCATGTCTCCATGCTTAAGAAATATGTACCAGATCCCTCTCACATCCTCGAAGCACCTCCGATCGAGTTGCATGACGATTTGAAGTTTGAGGTGCAACTTGTGAGTATCTTGGATCGAAAGGATCGAGTACTGAGGAACAAGAGTATTTCAATGGTCAAAGTGTTGTGGAAAAGTGCTCGAATGGAGGAAATGACATGGGAAGTAGAGCATCAGATGAGGAACCAATACCCGCATCTATTTGTCGAATCTGGTAACTGAAATTTTGAGGTCAAAATTTTATTTTAAAGGGGGTAGAATTGTAAAACCCGACCCTCTAAACACATGTAATGACATACATGTGCTAAGTCGCATGTTATTATGTTAAGAAAGCACCTAAGAATAGACGAAACCCGGTATCATACCTAACGGTACACTTGAGTTGATTTAACCTTGAACTAGTTCAAATAGGAATCGTAGGATAAAATTTAATATTTTATAGTCAAGGAATGACTAAAAATGATTGTTCAGAGTTCGAGGGTTCATTAGGGGTAAAATTAAAAATTTTGATGTTCAGGGGTAAAATCGTCATTTTGCCACCTAAGATAATAATTTGATAATGGAGTGAAATTTGTGACAAGATTAACTATTTGGAGTATAATTTAATGATAGGAAGTGAAAAAGTTTAATTCTGGTGATTTATGGAGTGTAGGGGCAAAATCGTAATTTTATCACTCGAGGACAAAATTTGAGATTTTGAGAGAATTTAGATCAAATTTGACAAATTGGAGAATGGTATGATTATAAAGGATGAAAATATGTCTATGGGCAATTTTTCAATTTTTTGGGCAAAAATATAATTTTTCACTTTTACGGGGGTAAAAGTGTAAATTTCAAAAATTACTCCATCGAGACTTTGGATAAGTCTGAGAATTTTATCTAAGCTATGGATATGTGGGACAAGTGTATGGTGAAAATTTGGAAACAAATGGATGAAATTTTAAAAATAGGCCAATGGGAAAGTGACACTTGGCATTTTTTTAATGATATAATACTATTTTAATGCAAAGTCAGCCCATTTAAACCCCATTTTAAGTGCTGGCTGGCCATAAGGAAGAACAACAGAGGAAATAGAGAGAAAATGAAGAAAAAAAGAAAAACCAAAGAGAAACAAGAAAATTCTAAGGGGAATTCACGTTTTTCGCCCGTTTGCACGTCTAACGGTAAGATTTTTCGACTTTAGCTTGATTTCTACCTTTCTTATGCCTTTGTTTCCATTTAGCATGCTTGAGGAGAGAGATCTAAAAGTGACATCAAGGGCTGGACGAAATGCTAGGGGAGAGATTTTGGAATTTTTAGGTTTTGATTTTTAGTTAAATTGGTAGTTTTAGTTAGTTAAATGTGTTTAGAAATTAAATTGGGCAAGAAATCATTAAATTTTCACAATACCCACTCTTGGCTGGATGCTCAATGCTGTACAATGATGATGAATTGATTTTATTCTAAGGGAAATGAAGAGAAAATGATGAAAAACGATTAAACGTGATAGAAAAACAAAGTAGAAAATTAACCGAGTTAATGTCCCATTTTTGGCCGAATTTTCCAAGGAAGGGAGTGAGCTGATTTTGTTGTTTTTAGAAGGTTATTGGCTGATATTTAATGGTTAGAAATGTTGGAGAGAGAATGGGATGATTTAGAGCTAAAATGGAGCGCGTTAGCAATTTATCGGGCAAAGTGCCAAAAATAGGTTAATACCGCGTTTAAGCCGTTTTAGGCTATTGCATTTCATACCATGCATTAGTATAGGATTTAAGTTAATTATATAGTGATTTAGCATCAATGTGATGAATTGTGTAAATTTTTGTAATGTGTCTAGGAGGAGAGCCTTCCGGAAAAGGCAAAGAAGTCGTACCCGACGAGTAGTGATCGGGGCGCTTAGAAAGCTTTTAGTTTGTACAAACGGTGAGTAAACTTATTATTATTGTAAATTATCTAGAGTTTATTTTAAATGCCCTTTATGTATTTTATGAAATGAGAACGAGATTAAAACGGGATTTTTGATGTTTTAGGAATAAATGTGACAAATAAAAATATATTGTATTGATTATGAAATTGAGTAATTGGAGGCTACAAATTGACTTGAAAAATATATATTTTCCTAGGAATGGCTTATGAGAAATGAGTATATGTGGCTATATTTTGTGAATGCATTGGGAAATTTATGTAAGTTGTTTTACTATGCAGGCTGGATAAATAAATAAAAGCCACGTTATACTGTCGAAATTTTATTAAAATTGGTGGGTTAGTCACTGCAGTGACGGGTTTCCGTGGACTGCCTATTAGAGGGGCACGGTAAACCCAGTTATATAGTTACTCCGGTTGTAGAGGCGAGGAGGGTAACTCCCGGGGTAGTATTAGAGCTCACTTCACGTCGAACCCCCACGTGAATGTGTAACTCGGCCAACGCCAAGGAACGGCTGGTTTTAAAAATAAAAATGTGTTTCACGTGTGAATATTTTAACACCCTTGGCGGACTCGGTTAGATGCCTCGGCCAAGGTATCCCCGAGGATTAGTTTTGGCTTGAGCCTTGTTTTAATAAAAGACATAAGCCTTAACAACTGTTTTGGTAAATTACAAATATTTTATGGTTTAAGAAATAAATTGAAAACCTTATGAAATGGTTTGTAATTTGTTGTTTAAACTTGCCTCCATGTTACTCGCCTTTAGATATTTATGATAATGTCTGTTTACTCATTGGGATTGCAAAATCTCACCCACCTCCTTTCCAAACATTTCAGGTCTGTGGTAGCTTGTAGATACCCTATTTTGTCGAGGATTCCAGTTGACATCTCTACCACACAGACAGTAGGTTTCTAGCACCAACACTGGGTGTATTTTGGGCCACTTGTCATTGTAACCATTATTGTACATTATAACTTAGTAAATTTTTGTATGTATGAATTTATTTTACTTACACATTACAAAAGATTTCTTACATGTGTTTCTATAAATATTGTTTTATATAAAAATGCTATATTTTAATCAATATTTTGAATAGTGATATTTGTCTATAAATCCTTTTAAAAAAAATTTCTTTGGATTTATTTGAGCCGGAAACGACCGATAATTGTTTAAAATGGAATGTTTAACAACGATTGCTCACAGGAAAGGAAAGAAACTGATATGTAAGCCTTGCGGGGTTTCGGTTGGCATTTTGAGTAATGAGTGTCAATCGGAACGTCGCGGCAGTTGTCATGGGCCCGAGGGAGGTTCCGGGTCGTGACACAAGATCATTAATCTACACTACACCAAGCTTGTTTCAAGTCAAGAAACTCAGTCATCACTCAACGTTTGATCACAAGGAAGATATGGCCAAAGTTACATGCTGAAATGTTAAGGAATCTGGAAGAAAGAAAGCTCCAATCAATCCTAGAGCAAGGCAAGTCGATCTTATTTCAAAATAAGCAAGAACAAACAAGGAAACTTGAAAATACATAGCCATAATCGACCCTATAAATTTTATAGTTGACCTTATGGGTAGAGTGAGGAAAAATCGTGAAGAAATGAAGTGATGTTGACCTTGACAAAGCTATAGTCAACCTTGTAAGCTTTAATGTAAAAAATACAAGCTTTTTGGAAGTAGATCGACTAGAGAACTTTTATACTAGACTATAGATGACCATTAGACACAACATTCAAAAGGAAAATGGTAGTTTTTGCTTTAATCACCTTCAACAGCTCCAAGACTTCTTTAACTATAAAAATGGACTATTTGGAAGCATTTCAAAGTAAGGAAAAAAATGGTCAAACTCTTGAAGATCATGGTCTTCAAAAGAAAAGAGAGAAAACCAAGCAAAACCAAGCCTACTTGAGCTAAACCTTCTTTGTGCTTACACTCTAATCTTTATATTCAACTTCGCCATTCATTGTTAGGAATTCTTCCTTCATTGTACTAAATTAGCAAAATCCACCTTTTAGAGGCTTGGTCAAGACTTAGTTCTAATCATGCAATGATATCATTCATATTGAATGATTAGAGGTTTTTCTTCATCAATGAGATATTAATTATAATGAGTTATAAGTCTAATTGGATGAAGTCCATGAGATTAATATGCCTTGCAAGGGAACTATAATGGGTTGCAGTTGTAAGATCCTTATGTATCAAAGCATAATCTCAAAATGTTCCTGGTTGATGTATCATTGAGATTGGGCATCAATGATGGTTAGAGACTGGTACATTTTATGTTCCTTACTTTGGAAGTAAGCAATCGATCTCATATATTGCAGTATAGAGATACTTGAAAATATAATGCAGGTGCTTGCCTAAGAGAGGAAGTTCACTAAACATGACTTGCCATGAAAAGTGCATTTGGTAATACACTCCAGTGTCTATGCAATACTTCTAATGTGTCAGTCATGTAAATACTCTTTAGCATGAGACACCGAGTTGTCTTATATGTGGAGTGTTATGCTTTAATTTCATCCTTATGGGTGCCTAACCAATGATACTTAAATAGGATGCTTTTAGGTATAGCATGAAGTATGTAAAGGCATATGAGTGATCAAGATAAGAATCATCACCTAAAGTGTTTTAGAGAACATATCTTATCAGTACTTGGTTAACATTATCTTCTTGAAGTCTTTGGCCAAGGTGACTTGGAGATTATGAAAAGGTTTCACAAATCTCTATAAAGCGAATGCTTTAATTGTAAGAACGAATATGGAGGTCCATAAGAGCAAACACTATACCAAGATCTTATCATCTTCAAGATATATGATTAGGGAATGAATTACACTGATAAATCATACACTAAAAGGTTGTCAAAGAACCCTTTGACTCTCCTAACAATTGGTTGGCCATAATGCATTGCTAGATGCCAATCTTGGTTTATGGAATTGATTATAAATTAATTGATTGAAGTTTATATCAGTCAATTAAGTTATTAATCAATTCCATTGCCAACATGTTAGGAACCTAATGGTTCACACACAATGATTGTATTTGACTTAAATTAGGAAACGAAAACAATTTTCTTGTGGGGTGTTACAATGCCCTTTGGGTAATGCCGCAGTGCCTTAGCCTCGGGTTCCACTATGGGACCCAAAGGATGCACCAGCCCCACGGCGTTGGCAATTTCCTCTTTTTTGAATAAAATAATAATTGTTATAATTATTATTTACCTATAAAAAGAAAATAAAAGTATGTAGTTAGTAATATAAAAAATAAAATCAAAAATGATTTACTAACAAAAATAATTAACAGATAACCAAAAATTTCTTAAGCAAACAAAACTTGGTTTGCCTCCCAAGCAATGCTTTCTTCAACGTCTTTAGCTAGACTTTCATTTCAGATCAGCTGGGATCAGAAAGACTAATGGAAAGGTGTTGACAATCTATGTCACCCCTTAGTAGTGCTTCAATTGATGCCTATGCACTTTAATTTTTGCATTTGTTGTGTGGTCCATTAATTTCATGACACCATATGGAAACACTCTTGAGATGAGAACCAGTCCTAACAACATCGACTTTAATTTTCCAAGAAACAACTTCGAACAAGAATTCAACAACAACACATGTTGACTTGGCTTAAAATGTCGTTCAACAATCTTTTTGTCATGCCATCTTTTTGTCTTTTCTTTGTAAATTCTAGCATTCTCATAAACATCTCATCGTATTTCGTCTATCTTATTTGATTGGAGTAGTCATTTTCACCTAAAGTTACATTTACTGTAAAGCACTCATTATGATCATTAGCAAATTTTAAAACTTTAAAAGTATTGAAAGTTACCTCTTGATCTTGGACTCTTAAGGTAAACTCTCCTTTCTCTATGTCTATGAGTGCTCTAGTAGTACGTAAAAAAGGTCTCCCTAGAATGATTGGAACCTCGTTGTCTTCTTCCATATCTAGTACCATAAAGTCAGCTGGAAATATGAACTTGTCCACTTTGACTAAAACATCTTCTACAATGCCATGATGATATGTGATGGTGTGGTCTACAAGTTGTAAAGTCACTACAGTGGGCTTGATTTCTCCAAAACCTAGTTTCTTGTAAATACACAGTGGCATCAAGTTGACACTAACTTCTAGATCACTCAATGCCATGGTAAAAAGTATGCCGCAATGGTGCACAGTATTATAAAACTACAAGGATCCTTGAGTTTAGGCAATAGTTTGCTCTGAATGATTCCAGTTCACTTCTCAGTGAGTTCCACTATTTCGAACTCACCAGTCGTATTTTCTTCAACAATATCTCTTTCAAAAACTTAAAATACGAAGGCATATGCTCTAAAGCCTCTGTGAACGATATGTTGATGTGTAGCTTCTTGAAACCTCCATAAATTTATGAATTTGATTTTCTTGTTGTTATTTTTTGAATCACTATGGAAAGGGTGGTGGTGGTGGTGTGACTGTAGTTTCCTTCTCTACACTACACTTATTAGGACTAACTACCTGTGTCTTATTTTAAGGTTCTTTCTCCACTTGGTCAACTCATTTAGTATTGCCTTTAATCTCTTTTCCACTTCTCAATGTGATGGCTTTTACATGTTCTTTTCCCTTTATTCTCGAATTTGTCTTAATGTCACTAGGCAATGTCTCTTAAGCTCTACTATTAATTGTGCTTGGCAACTACGCAACTTGCCTTTGAAGGTTTTTCAATGATGCTGCCTGACTATTGATGAGGGAGTCTATCTTGGCCATGTTGGTCCCTATAATATGTGCTAGAGGGGGGGTGAATAGCACAATTTGGCTCTTAACAATATTGGAAACTAATTTCTAGAACTTAAAAAAATAAAAACAGAGTATAAGATGCACAACAATTTAGAGTGGTTCGGTCCAAGACCTACATCCACTACCTTGATTATCCAACCAAGGATTTTCCCACAAATCCACTATGGACATGTGAAATTCACAAGCTTTCACCAAGCTTTACAATAGCTTTTACCAAGCTCAGCCACAATCTTTTACACTAGTTCTTCACAGGCTCAAATAAAACCCAATGTGGTTTTCCAAGGCTCAACCACAACCTACAACAATCAAGCTATCCCAAGCTTGAACAACCCCTTAGAGTGACTTCCTCACTCTAAGAATACAAGAGAAGTAGTAAAAGAAGGTACCTATGATCACTGGTTGATCTGAGTGGTACAAGATTGAGTGTTAAATACAATTGCAAAGAGTAGGCATTTAAGTGCAGACAAATGCAGTGAAGCTTTTCTGGTTTTTTCTACTTTCTATAGCTCAAATCTTATTCAAGGCTTCTCAAAACTTGTTTCTCATTGTTGGAAGACCCTTTTATACTTGGAGATGCACCTTTGATGGTAGTTTGGCAATTTATATCCGTTGAAAACAATTGAGGATGAGTTCCAGCCGTTAATTTGTCTTGTAGTGCTCTGGTTCAAATTGTAGACAGAGAGCTCTTAGTCGATTGACTTGGTCGACTAAGTTGATTTTATTTCTGGTTTGCACATCTTGGCAGAGAGCAGTTAGTCGACTGTCTTGGTGGACTAAGTTGATTCTGTTTCTCAAACTCTTCAGCCCGCCATTTCTTCAATTTGAAACTTTGATCAACCAACATTCTTCCTTGTTTCACCAATAAGCTTCTTTCATGTTATTCAGTTACATCTTGTTTATTTTATCCCTCTTTTTCTATCAAAAATACTCTTTGAAGAGTTAATAAATTAATTTCATATATTAATTTCCTGCACACTCAAGTAAGGTGTTAAACACAAATAAATGGGAATGTTTTATTATCATCAAAAACTAATGGAGCCAACAGGCCATAGATTGCATCATTAACTCCTCCACAGATGGCCTTTTATCAAGAATGGAAGCTTTCACTCGCTATTGACGACTAGGTGGTATGTTTGGTCTTCAAGTTGATGCTCCTCAATTGTTTCCCCATGAGAAGTTTGGATGGTTTCTCCATCTGGGATTGTATGTGTTGGAGATGGGGTTGTTTTGTTATCTATTTTCAATGAACTGAACCGTTTCCACATGTCACTTGGACACTAGTCACTGACATGTCCATCTCCACAATGTTTGCACACTAAAAAAGGACTTTGAACAAGATTAGTACTAAAGAGTCAAACTTTTTGGTTAGAGTAGCTATTTATGCAACTTATGCCCTGATGGCATCAATCTCATGAACTCCAACTACTCTCTTATCTATAGATCACTCTAATGGCCATTGATAATTGTATGATCCCATCTCTTCCAATAGGTCATATACCTCATCGATAATCTTTCCCATAACGGATTCTCCTTCAACGACCTCAATTCTATCTTAAACTTGGTTGCATAATCCATTATAAAATGTCTGAACATGAAGCCACTTCGGAAGACCATAATGTGGGCAACAACTAAAAAAGTCTTTGTATCTATCCAAAGCTTCATATATCGATTCACCATCAAACTATATGATATCATTCCTCATTTTGGCTGTTTTCACTAGAGGGAAGTATTTTGTAAGAAACTTTTGGGCAAAGTCATCCCATGTTGTGATTGAGCCAATCGGTAATGAATTCAACCACACCTTTACTCTATCCCTCAATGAAAATGGAAATAATCTCAGTTGAATGGCATTATGTGTCACATATCTCCAAGAAATTAGATATGTGAGTGTTTGGGTTGTCATTCAAAAAGCCCTCAAATTGGACTGATGTCTACATCATAGTGATGATGACTGGCTTGATCTTGAAATTATTTGCTTAAATGGTTGGCCTTTTGATGCTTGGTGGGATACCTTGTACTAGAGAAATAGCATAGTCCCTTAATAAATGATTCTTCTCAACTACCCTTTCTTAGACTTGTCATTCTCTTGGTTGTTCATCCATTGTATTAAAAGAACCAAAACCTTGTTGACTTTCTCATCTAAGTCTTTAAATGTCTGCTCGATCCTTAGGTCACACGAGATAGTCTCTAAGTATTTAGCTCTACGTATACAATGCCAAAACACACCTGAAAAACACAAAAGAAAAAGAAAAAGCTTAGTCTAAGATAATTTGTTTAATTTAATATTAGTAAATATAAACAGGAAACAAGTCACCGACAATGGCACGAAAAAATTGTTAGTGGGATTAATACATGCTAGTGCACATGGTCGTACAAGTAATATAAAGGTAAGTCCGATATCATTTCCCACAGAGATTTGTACCTATTCCTACTAAGTACTAAATTTATAAAAAAAATATATCTTACCCAAGCACTTTATTTTGAAAGATTGATTAACACAAAATGACCTCAAAATTAAGTAAATAAAATAAAGTATAATTTTGCTAATATGAATATTGACTTAAGATCTATGATTATGGTGTTTTTCAAAAATTCATCTAAATTAATTCTTCTCCTTTACTTAAATTAATTGAATACATGGCTAACCTAAAATCCATATTATGTACACGTCTTTATCGAGATCATGCACACATACCTTTCCAAATTAATCCCATATGTCTATGAAAATTAATTAGAAAAAGTTCATTAGTTCGTGTTCTAATTTAGTTGCCTAAGGTATTTAAGTATATGTTTATCCTAAACATGAAACTATTGGCTAATTCTAAAGTGAATTAAAAAAAGGCTATTCAAAACAATGGTCTATTCTAAACTATCTTTATTGAGTTCCATTTAGAGATTCAAGACATTTCAACTGGTGAACAAGCAGTGAAAAGCAATACGTATAGGATTGAATAAACTATGCATCATCCATCAATACTAAGCAAGAAAAAATCAAATATTCAAACTACATAATGAAATAACCCATAATCCTAGATAAAAAAAATTAGTTCATCATTATTTTTACAGCAATCATAACTAAATCAAGAGAAAAGATCAATTCTATAGCAAAATAACAAGAAGGAAATGAAGAGTAAAGAAATATTGAAGCCTATTTTGATTCTTGATCTTCAATTCCTTTGATTTATTCTCTTTTCTCTTGTTGGAGACCCTTTCCTTCTGTCTCAAACACTAACATTCATTGCCTTTCTAAACCTCTTTTCTCAACTGCTGAAAAAGACCTATTTATGGCCTTTAAAAAACCCTTAAAATTCATTTCCCTATTGGCTGCACATTAATAGTCCACGTTAGAGCGCAGCGGCGCTTTAACCTTTTATTTTTTTTTTTTGGTTTCTCAACTGATACTATGGTGCTTCTCCTTAGGCACTATGGTGATGGTTTCTTGGGTTTTTTAATGGATGCCATGCTGCATGCATGGGTGCTATAGCCTTGAGCTCTACAAGGTTGCGGTGCTGCTACTTACACTGACTTGGTGCAAAGCTATTGCAACACCTCATCTTGCAATGTCATTTTCTCCTACTTCAAGGCTGATCTGGGTGAAATGGTAAACATGAAAGCTTTAGTGGTTTCTCTTATCTTTTCAATGGATTAATAATCACATTGATTGGATCTCTGTAGCTCAATTTAGGTCTAAATTACCACAATATGTTTAGTGAAAACTGCACTTAGTCTCAATTGCATAGTTCATTATCATTGAACTTTATGCAATTGAAAACCTTCACCACAAGAAGTAAATCAGCATTGGCCTAAAATAGGACTTTCAACATGAAAACAAACTAGAATTACATGAATTAAACTAAGTTCATAGGCTTTACACTAATCAACCAAAAATATAAAAGCTATTTAAAAACTACTTAAAATACAAAGAATTAGCTAAATTAATAACCCAAAATGTGGCTAAATAACTCTATATTATAGAGTTATCAACATGCCAATGAAATTTTTGTTGGTATTTCTTTTTTTATTATTGGTAAAATATTCCATCAGTGATTTAGTCGGTAATAAATCTTACAATCCGCATGCAAGATTTTCCCTCTATATACCCCTATGTTAATTACCAACAAGATCGTCTATCGATAATTAAATAAAAATCCCCACATGGGATTTCTCCCCTCATTTCTCTCTTTTCTCTTCTTTTATTTCTCCTCTTTGTCTCCTTCACTCTCTACTTGATCCTACTGACTGACAGCTCACCCCACATAAGTTTGTCGTCTATCAACAACAAACCTACCCACGATGACCAGTGACCCACACCAACCAACACACAACCATCCCACTTCCAAGTTCCTTTCCTTACCTATTTCCTACTTCTCCCATTTACCCATCCAGCCACCCTTGGCCACCGTTGAAGCTCCTGTCTAACCAACATTCATCTTTTTTTTTTCTCTTGTTCATTTCATTTATAACCAAGCTGGTAACATTTCAATTTTTAAGGATTGAAAATTTTTTGATTTAGCTTACTTGAATTTTACTATTTGCTTAAGGGTTTTGGGGCTTATTTATGACTTATTGTAACCATGATTATTTGTTTGAATGTTGCTAGCATTATTGCTGATTTATTACTTCAAGGTAAATTAGTTGTTGATTTGTTGTTGGCATTTTGATAGCTTAATGCTGTTGAATTTCTTTATGCAAGTGCACATATCACAACAAGTAATATAGAAGCAAGTAGAGTGTCGAATCCCATAGGGAATTGCACCAACTTAAGCTAAATACTAAAATTGTGCCAAACTAATTTTATCCATGTTGTTAAATTAAAAGATTATTTAAAAGCTAAATTAAACTAAAAAATTAAGTATAGTAATTAAAAAGCAAAATTCACTAGAACATCAATAGATTAAAAGCCTAGGATTATGATATCCCTCAATAGTTTATTTGAATCCTCTTCTCTCTTTAAACTTATTCCAATGGATTGAATTGCTAACCTAGAGTCTTAAGTTATTTACAAGTCTCTGTCGAGGTGCTCATAAAAATATCTATCTCAATTAATTTACTATATATCTATGTAAATTCAACCAAAGACAGATCCATTAAGTTTGTGCTCTATCCTTGGCTTCATGTGACACATAGGTATATGATTATCCTATATGTAAATCAAATCACCTAATCAACTAAGTGAATTTGAGCACATGTTATTCCATTCATGGCCTAATCTAAACTCCCTTCGACAAGTTCTATTTAGATATCGAAATCAATCTAATTAGTGATCAAGAAATTAGAAGCATTAAACATAGAATTGGAATAAACAATTCATGTTCCATTGAAAATAAGCAAAAGAGAGATTAAAAATCCAAATTACATGTTGAGTTCCATCATAATCCTAGAAAAAGTAAATTAGTTTATAATATTAACTAAAGACATCATCCAAAGAAAGTTAACCATTAATCCAAGTCAAAGAAAAAAATAGAAAAACAAAAGTAGAGAGAAACTAATAGTTTAAAGCTTTTTCTATCTCAATTCTCTTTCAAATTCTCTTGCTTCCTTGCTTTGTTTTTGGATCTTTTTCTCCAAAATAAATGCTTGTTATCTCCTCTTGAAAACCTCTGGAAAAGAACCCCTTAAATAATCCTCAAAAGCCATAGTTTTAAAGATCTTGAAACATGTAGATTTTTGGTAACATGTCTTGCGTCGCGACCCTACCTTCTTAGGTGTTGTGACGCCATGCCCTTGGGTTTAAGTATGGTGCATCAACTTCCACCAGCGCTGCAGCCTCCCTTTGCCAGTGTCACAGCCCAAATTTCAGGCTATGTCCTGCGCATGGGCTCAATGGGCATAGCCCACTAAGCCCAAGCAAGCCTATTTAAGCAATCCCAATCATTAATCCCAACCATCATTTCTAAAACCACATATTGTAACTCTCAACTAAAAATATTTCAGTAACATTTTATAGTGACCCAATACTCACCATTTTATTATGTCAAAATAATATCACTCGTTTGCCAACTCATAGTGGCATCAGTAATCAAATATACATATTTAACTTATAACATGGATCCTAGTGGATTACATTACATATACGCGTTCACAGGTAACAGACTCTTGACCGTCAGCAGAGTGACCGTGGGTGAAGGTACAACTACTAAGATGCCATAGAACCTACCAAGAGGATGAGCATACGTGGACACTCAATCTAAGTCCCAACTGTCTTCGAATCTAAAAACATGAAGTTTAAAAATGTGAGTATAAAACTCAGTGAGTGAACATAAGAAGGGAACAAGCAATCGATAAAGAGAACTTGGAAATCATGATGCACTTGTTTCAAAAACAATGCAATTGATTTAATTTCTTACTAAAAACTCCTCATTTCAAACTTTGATTAATAACCCCATAGTGTTGCAAAAACCTATGATCAATCCATGAAGTTAAATGGGTGAAAAATATGTCAAAATCAAGCAAGGTAGCAAGCATGGCAGCAAGTTTCTTGTGCAGCGAGAATCAGTCTTAATTTTCACATATTTCAGTTTTTCTATAATGTTTCCTACTACAAAAGTCCAATTGAATTTATTTCTAACCATTAGAAAGCTAAGAGGAAGGGCTACAACTTTTATGTTTACCCCTTTTCCCAGTTCTGAACGGAAGGTGGTCAAAATCTTTGTTAAAATGGTAATGCTGCACTAGAATTTTGGGACCACCCAAGAGTTTCTCGCTATAGCGAGAATCCATTTTCGCTGCAACAAAATTCCTTGCTACAGCGAGAATTCTTTTTCGCTGCAGCAAGAAACAGGGCTGGTGTATGCCCCCACCCCCCAAGAGTTTCTTGCTGCAGTGAGAATGCATTCTCTCTGCAACGAGATTCGGGGCAGATGACGAATTAAGGGATTTTCACATGCCACAAAATCCATTCCTACCATATTGCACATCGGAGTGAACACATTGACAATAATTAAGTTTCTCATTATTCATTTCAATCACATATTATAATCATAAACTTTCTATCACTTATACATATATAAACATATATAAACACGTACATTGCCCCACTTCATTCACCGTCATGTGCACTCCCTACCCGCACATAACCGGGTCATCATCGGCTTATGCGCACTCCTTACTTGCAGATAGCCGAGTCATCATCGGCTTATGCGCACTTCCTACTCGTACATAGCCGGGTCATCATCAGCTCATGTGCACTCCCACATCGCACATAGCTAGGTCATCATTATCACACAATATTATTCATCAATGCGCAACATATATTCATATATATACATACCAACATAATATTGGAGCAAATGGATTCATCTTTTTACACATTTCACATTTTCACAACATCAAAACATTTTATCAAGGGCTTGTTCCCATGCATAATTTAATGAAAAACCAAGTAAAATCATTTAAATGCTTCATCCCAACACATATGTATTTCACAAAAACACTTTGATGCAAGTTCACTCACCGGTCTTATTGATTATTTTGCTTGACTCTAACCTCAACTAATGCTCCAAATGGACATGTGAGGCCTTGTTGGAACCTATATACACACAACATCACAACCCAACCCAAATTGGCATTAATATAATTCCAAAAGCTCTTTCCTAATCAAGTTCTACTAGTTATTCCTAACTAGCTTCCAATTGCCATTAAGTGGCTAGTTATTCACACTACTCTAGTCACCCTAAGAGTGAATAAACAACCTCAATGATAAAACACTCACAAACCCCATTGTTAGCCATTATCAACAACTAAAGAAATTTAACCTTAACTTACACTCACCTTGATGGTCTTTGTAGTTGAATTCTCTTTCGAAATTCTTCAAGCTAACAAGGGAAATCGCTCTCTCTCTCTCTCTCTCTCTACATGTCCAACTAGTGAGAATAAGATGGAAGTAAGACTTTTTAAGGGTTTTAAGGTGAGAGAGTGAAAGAGCACAAAAGGTTCTATGAAAAAGTGCTCAAAAGCATGAAAATTGAAGGTAAAGAGAGAAAGTTATGGAAGCTTTAAGGGAGGCTCCCATGGAGATGAAGAAACGTGAGATGGGATGGGAAGAAGAAATGGCTGGAAACTGCTGGAAATTGCTGGAGCTTTAGATATTTATATCTAAAGTTTATCTAATTTTTCACTTAATTTACCAAAATGCCCACCATAGGGTGACTTTGTCTTCTTCTTTCCTTCGATTCAACTTTTTACTCTTTGGACATTAAGTCAAAGTCCATAATGGTCTAGAAGTACTCGAGTTCTCAAAAACTTAAAAATTTAGACTTGAGATGCAAAATGACCATTTTTCCCCTACCTTCGAAATCATCATTATTTCTATTTCTTTCATCATTTTATCCTTATTTTCATCATTCATTTGTGCCTTAGGCCTACTTAAGCCTTAATAATGTTTGAAAGCATACTTCTAGGGGCACACTAAAGAAAATGATGAAATTAACCCTAGTCCATTTTATCGAGTCTACTTCTAGTTACGTGTCTATAGAGGTTGAGGTTTCACAAGTTCACTTCTGAATTACCCCTTTTAGTCAGTAATCAACCTCAATTAGTAACTGGTAAGCATTATTAGCCACCACCTCAAAGTATGAGGTATTATAGCCAGCATTGTGGTGTTGTACTCTCAAGTCCTACTATAGGGCACTGTTGCATCTTGGCACTGCAGCCTTGAGCAATTCAAGGCCATGGCCCTCACTTCCATATGCTGCCTTGTGTAGAGCTACAACTTTCTAGCCTCTTCCAATTCAAGGTTGACCTTGATATGATCTAAACTAGGAAAAGTAGTAAACATGAAAGTTGTAGCCCTATCTCTTAGCTTTCCAATGGCTTAAGAATCACGTTAATTGGACTACTATAACTCAAGTTATACTTGAAATACTGAAGTATATACAAACAAAGCCATCACCATACTTGCACGAATTTTCATCAACTAAGGTCTTTCATCAAATTTCCTACAAAAACAATGAAAGAGATCAACAATAACTAAACTTAAAGTATTTTAAAGTCAAATAAAATAAAATTAAACTAAAATAACTTAAACTAAACTAATAAACACGTATGAAACTAAATTGAGAAAAATAATTAAAATACTTAAATTCTGAACCTAAAATCTCAAAAGCTTAACTACTTAAGCCCCCAAAATGTGACAAAATAACTCTATATAATAGAGTTATCACAACCCCAAACTTAATATTTTTCTAGTCCTCTAGCAAAACATAAACTAAAATGAAATAACATATATAAGAACACAACTTAACTAAGAATAAATTGCACCAACTGAATAATCACCTCTAATATTCTCATAAGTTAATCCCTATTCACAACTCTAAGCATCACATAAGTATTATTCAAGATCATGTGTCATTTCAAATGCAAACTCATCATAAGATGAATTTCTATGTGTGTGCAATCTTTTCATCAAGAACATCATATAATCTGGATAAGTTTAAACAAATGTAAAATTCAAATTAGTATTAAAGTTCCATAGGTTTGCTTTTCATCTCTCTCTCCACTAATGTAGACTAATACTAACTTAAGAATCATTAGGTCTTTATCAAGCTTGTAATGTATGGCTAGGGTCAAAATAGGATATGGAATATTAATGTGGCTCAAATCACCCTAAGCACATACTCATTCTAGGATATGCTTTTTCTTTTTCTTAATATCACACCCCTAAACTTATTTCTTTTATTGGGTAGAAAGATAAATACAATCATACTTTTGATTTTCTAATAATTTTTCATCTTTACTACCTTTTTCACTATCTAGCTCATAACACTCCTTAAATTGACTTATGCATTTAGGAATGAGGGATCTAACAAATTCAAAATTTTTATGTAAGGGTCTAGGTTAATAATTAAGTGTTTAAACAAAGGAAAGGTTATATTAGGCTCAAAGGGGTATTATAGGGATATATATAAAGTAAGGTGACTTGAAAGGTTCAATCGGTCTAAAGATTGCCTAAATCATTTCCTTAACTAAGTATGGCCTAGGATTTTGCTTCAAAAAAGAATCAAACAAATTCTAGAACTCAATACATAATGACTCCTAGTCGCACTAGAATCTCTTCGGCCCTACTGGCCTTGTGTTCGAGCTCTTCAACCCCTACCTCTTTCCATTCTAGATTCTAATCTTCTGGTTTCAATCATTCTAGTTACGTCCACCACTTAAGACAAAATCGGAAGCATAACTTGAGAGATGGGTGAAACAGACATCATACTTTGTCACCGTTATGTCTAGGGTCTATCTAAGAGTTTCAAACTCTAGTGTCTTTTCATCTCTCATGCTCTCAAGCAAGAAGCGATTTAGAAAAGCTTGGACAAATTCCTCCCATGTTATTGTAGATAACCTTGATGGTCTACTTCTCTTAAGTGTGATAAACCATATTCTGGCCACATCTTTCAGTTTAAAACCCACCAATTCCACTGACCGATTTGTGGAGCATCCTAAAGCCGAGCAAATACATTCCCTGTCCTTCAAAAATCTCTACGAATCTTCTTTCGCATCTAAATCAATAAACGATTAGGGCTTTAGTTTCATAAAATCCGTTATAGTGACCTTAATCACCTTTCTCTAGAGTCCACATTGATACACATAGTCCGAATCTTGTGAACTATAATCAATCCATTCCTCGGATGGTGCCTCGCTTCTGTTACGAAACTCAACAAATTTGTGAGCCAAACTTTGCAGCCCAGCTGCCAAATCCTCTAGGGTGACACCTCTTCCCCTTAAGGTAGTTATCTCTGATTCCCATATTTTGTTCACTAGTGTACATATAGCTTGGTTTCGCATTTCTAATGCGTCTTGTTGCTCTACTCCTATCATGCCTCCTTGACATAGACACTGGTGGTGGTTCCATAGGCTCATCCGGGGTAATTTATTTTCCCATAGCCCTTAAGGTTGCTTTCATCTTAGGCAGCATCCTGTACCAAGACGAAGCAATATCATGTTCATAATCATAATTCTAAAATCCAAAAGGTAGGCTTACTAATAATTTTGGGAGTTCATGCAGCCTTCTATTCGCAATTAGTGTTGCATTCACCAACTATGAACAAGACTCTACACCAATTCCCGACACTCTACTGACACACATAGGATGACTTAGGACATTTTAGAACCTCGGCGCTCTGATACCCTAGACCTAAGCAAGCTTTAAAATGCAAAATCATATAACATGAAGCCAAGGGATTCAACAATCAAATATTCACAATAAAACCAAATATAATACATTATCCTTGGCACATACTTCACACAAATGTTTATAAGACCACATGTTTGCCATCCAAGACAGGTTCATACATAACAATTCTTACATAAGTTCATATGGCACATCGTGCCTACATACATAACCACAGTGGAAGACTTCAATTGACTCACTAGACTAACCAACATGTAACTAGAACCTACCAAATGCCAAAGCTAATATGTTTATAGACACATCTTGCCACGCACCTCCATGGTCTATTTATCTGCACATGGTACATAAAAAAGTGAGTACTATAATACTTAATGAGTGGTGCAGATAAACAAAATCATATATAAACACATAGTAAAGATTGCACTTTTGGTGCAACCACATAATCCATCAAACATCTCCAAACATAGGGCATATCATTAACCCTAAGTCTCCAATATGAGGGCATATCATCATCCTCAATGTCTCCAAAGGTCATCATACATATCAGTAGGCTTACCTCAAAGCTGATCAAAGTTATTTGAACCATTCTCCACGGCACACTTTAGTTGTCGGAGTATCGCATAAGAATTATATAAAATTTATACAAGCCTCTCACGGTTATCTCATGTCAAATCATGATCGGTGGCCAACCGATAGAGAATCAAATCATGCTCAAGGTAAAGCCGCTAGCAGAGAACAAATCACACGCATGTCGAAGCAATGGGCAAAATACAAATCATTCACAATGCCGAAGTAGTTGATGGAGAATGAAATCATCAACCAAAGTATTCTCTCGATGATTGGCATCACCCAGAGTATTCTTGAATGGGTGGCATCAAAACACTGCAAGCGGGAATCACAGGCAGGACTAATACAACCGTCTCTGCTTACCACCATCCCTGTAAGCACACACATAGTCACAGGGGATCAGAACTCCACTCATCCACAAATTAGATCAATGTCCAGAATTCATCCCTTGGATGAAAACACAAATCCACAAATAAGGCCATCATGCCTTTATCATTCACATTGTCCTTATCGAACCACAATTCACATTTATCAAGCTTCAATCATCTTTAAGCTCAATTAGGTTCTAAGTGCCTTTAAATCTCTAAGGCATCATTGGATCAACTTCTTTTAACATATTCTTCGCCAAGGGTTCATTATAGCCTCTAGACATCCTAGTCTAGGTACACATAGCATAGGCTACCTATGTGGCTCACATCACAACACACAAACAACCATTCCATAGTTTGGTTCTCTAACCTAGGCACCTACATCTAGGCAATCATACATATACATTTATTTACATACATACATTCTAATACCATGGCAACACCTTCATCAAGGCGTCATGCATCACATGCATTTTAATTTAAACCCACTCACAGTGACAAATTAGAGGTAATCCCATCGTCGAGCTCAACTTTAGCCTCCAATCGTCCTCTAGCTCACCAACACGTCTAATTACTTCATTTCCTCCTTAGAACACATCAAAACATCCAATTGTTAATTAAATACAAGCTTTCGAAAAATGACAGCTTTTCCACAATTAACCAAATCTTAGCAATCCAACTATTTAAGCTCAAATACTTCATTAACAAGCTAAACCCGTACTTTAGTAGCTGGATTGCATGAACGTTAGCTCCAAATTCTCCAATCTAAGCCAAAGAGGGAAAATTACCAAATCTTGAAAAAAATCAGATTTTAAAGTTATTAACTGATTAAATTGAAATATAATCAATAAATGTTAAATCTTACCTCTAGAAAGGTTTCCCAAGCTCCAAATAACCCTAAATGGCTCTAAAAATCACTTTGAGGGTTAAGGTTTTGAGCTTTTTAAAGAGAGAACGGAGAAAAAAAGCTTTTTTTTATGCTGAAAATTCACGTAGGGCCTAGCTATTCTGTTAAATTTTATTAATTACAAAATAAAATACAAAGGAGGGGGACCTAAACCTACCTCCAAATTACATGATCATGAGAAAATTTCGGAGAAGCACCTAGAGTAAGGAAAACAATTTTACATGCATAACTTTTGTTGCTACAGTAAAACAGATATTCCCTACTATTACCTTGAGACAATAAACTAAAGTAAAATTTAAAACAGAAAATGTAAATAAGAAAAGCACCTAGAATGGGGTGTTTCATTTTATGACCATATTTTTTACTATCGTCATAAAATCGAAACACTCCCATATTACAAAAATCTATGTGAATAACAAAATAAGAAAAATAAACTAGGAGTACTACTCCTTTACATTCATTTAAAACAAACATAAGGAAAACTAACTTTATCTAATCTAAGAATACCTCTAAGTTGCCCTTCTGCTTCTGAAAATACCTACAGGTTCTAATGCATATGCCTATGATTTGAGAGATGGTCTGCTGCCTAATTCCCCTTTCGATGGATGTGCGAAATCCAAAAAGAGATACCACTCAAGGATCTACGAATGGAAGTAAGCAAATACCGAGTCCTAGAGGATCCCTAATGACCCTCATTTATCATGTGTACCACTACTGTTGCATCTATTTCCATCCAAAGTCTAGTAATATTGTACTCAAGACATAAAAGCAAACCCCTGTGTAGTGCCATTAACTCTGCTTGCAATGAGTCACATGGTCCAAAATTTTCAGAAAATCAAAAAATCATAGTACCTATATGGTCTAGAAGAAGTCCTCCTCCGGCAGCATTCTGAAAATTATGCTTAGAACTCCCATCAATATTGAACTTAAACTCACCTACTGATGGTTTATGCCAAGAGAATATTTTTGGCGGATATGGGCCTGCCTGCTGAAATATTAGACCCCATACCTGAGCAATATGTAGATCTCCCCTTTGTTGCCACCGGTGGAATTGTCTCCCATGGAATAATTGGTGGATGAGTTTGAGTACTCTCCACACCACTCTATTAGGATACATACCAAGGTCCTATGCTTCGCATCATTCCTTTCAACCCATAAGAACCAAAAAATGAATAATGGCATAAACGTGCGTATGTGTCATTTTTTTGTATAATCACTAGAGTACAACCATGCCCATATAATCTGATCGACAGTCTGGGTATGAGCAATGTTGATTTGGAAAAATTTCGTAAAATAATTCCAAAACTGTGTAGCTATTAGGCATTCCCACATGACATGCAAGAGAGACTCCTCTAAGTTACAGTGTTGGCATTTGGATGCTGATTGAAATCCCTTGGTTTTCAACCACGAATCAACTGGGATCCAATCCTGTAATAACCTCCATAGAAAAAAAGAAGTAGTAAGAGGAATGCATTTATGCCAAATTAAATTGAATACAGGATTTAACGACGGTCGTTGTCGAATTATCTCTCAAGCGGACTTAGTAGTGAATTGCCCATCCGAAGAAAAAAAGCTAAAAGTGAGATAAGGTGGAAATGGCCCGAAACCCCTTTTTATTTTTGCTTTTCCTTAGTGATGTATCAATACATTTGGCAATGTATCAATACATTTGCCCATATTTCGACTAAGTGTATTGATACATTAAGGCAATGCATCGATACATTTCGAGTAGAATTGTCTTGGGTGCTTTTTGCTTCAAATGTATCGATATATTGGGGTAATGTATCTATATATGTTCATCAAATTTCCAAATGTATCGATATATTGGGGTAATGTATCTATATATGTTCATCAAATTTCCAAATGTATCGATAAAATTCCTACAGAACACCTCATATTGCTTTTCCTACCAACAATGTATCGATACATGAGGGGATGTATCATCATGCATACATGCATCATGAAATGTTCAAAGTCGATGAATAACTAGTATGCTTACAAAATTTCAAATGCATTTTCAGAAACATATGTGCATCACAAATATGAATCCATTTTCAATTTTGTTGAACAAATGCACTCTGAAGGGTGATAACTATTCTAAATGGAAAAGAAACTTTAGTATCATTCTTAATTATGACAAGATCACGTGGGTTCTTTTTGACCATGAGCCTGAAGCACTAACTCCACAATCAACTCCACAAGATATTGAATATCATAAGAAGTGGCATGATGCAAATGAGCTGGCTAAATGCTATATACTGGTCTCTATGAATACTATATTGTAAAAACAACACGAAGGCATGGGTAATGCAGTTGACATAATGTTGCACTGACATAAGATGTTTGGTTCAAAAACAAGGTCTGCTAAAATGAAAGCAATTAATGCTTTTAAAGACCTCAAGTAGAAACTTGGGAGCTAGTTAAAGATTACATGCTGAAAGTGATCACTTGTCTCAATGAGGCAAAACTACATGGTGCTGAGATAGATGCAGAAACACAAATATTAACCATCGTTCATAGCTTGAATTCATCATTTTTCACAATTTAAATTGGATTATAAACTGCACACTAGAGATTACACCCTAAGTGGGCTAATGAATTATCTCCAAAATGTGGAAGAAGTTCTTGATTTGGAAAAAAAGTCTGAAGCACATGCAGTTTCCACTTCTAAGTCCAAACCCAAGTTTAATAAAAAGATAATTGAAAATAAAAGGACTTCTAAGGGCTAAGTGGGAGCAAAGAAAAAGCCCATGAAGAGAAAAACTACTTCAAAAGAAAACAATAAAGGAAAATGTTCCCATTGTGGTGTGAAAGGACATTGGAAGCGAAACTGCAAGGTTTACCTTAAAAAGATCTAGAAGGGTAAACTAGGTATGTGTTTTCTAAATATGTTAGAAGCTTGTTTAGTGGTTGATTCTACAAAAACTTGGATAGTAGATTCTAGAGCCACTAACCATGTTTGTAATTCTTTACAGGGGTTTCAACAAAGGACAAAACTGAGTAAAAGGCAGTTTTAGATAAAGATGGCAAATAGCACACTCATTTCAGCATTAGTAGTGGAAGCCATTATTCTTTAATTTCCTTATGGTCGTAGCTTAGTTTTGGAAAATGTTTATTACATTTTAGAGACTTACAGACATAGCCAAACTTAGAGCATAAACTTAATGAATCTTTCTTCAATTTAATTTGCATAAACATATAGTAATTAATTGGGAAAGATATTTTCATAAGAAACTTTACCAAGACTTGTAAATAAATTAGGACTCTAGGTTAACAATTTAATCCATTAAACTAAGTTAAGAGAGAAAAACAATATTTAGATGAAGTATTGAGGGACATCATAATCTTAGGTCTAAAAGTCAATCAGATTTAATAAAATAATATTTTTGGTTAATTTAGTTTAGTTTTAGTCTTTAGTTTGTTAAAATTAATCTTTCTTTTTAATTTAATTTTTAATTGTTTAGATAAGATTAAGGTGTGATAATTTTAGTACTTAGCCACTAATGATTAATTCAATTCTCCATGGGAACGAATTCTACTTTTTACTTTATTACTTGTTAACGATACATGCACTTACGTGACAAATCAACAACAATAATGTCGTTTGGACTCACCAATGCACTTGCGGCATTTATGGACTTAATAAACAGGGTTTTTCGTATTTGGATAAATTTGTGATAGTGTTCATAGATAACATCTTGGTGTACTCTAAGAGCTTGGAGGAACATGCACAACATTTGAGAATCGTGCTTTAGACCTTGAAAGAGCATTAATTCTTGGGACATGTCGTGTCTAATCAAGGGATACAAGTGGATCCCAATAATGTAGAAGCTTTGGAAAAATTAGCCAAGGCCAACATATGTAACTGAAGTTAGAAGTTTTCTGGGCTTAGCTAGGTATTATAGATGATTAGTACAAGATTTTTCTAAAATTGCATCCCCTTTGGCAATACTAACTTAGAATGGATTTAAGTTTAATTGGTTTGATGCATGTGAGTCTAGTTTTTAGAGGTTTAAGGTTTGCCTCACCTCTATGCTAGTGTTGAGCCTACTATGTGGATCTAGAGGCTATACGGTGTATTGTGATGCATCACAAATTGGATTTGGTTGTGTACTGATGCAACATGGGAAAGTCATAGCATATGCCTCTCGACAACTAAAGAGGCATGAACAAACTACCTTACGCATCACTTGGAGATGGTAACAATTGTATTCATTTTAAAAATATGATGCCATTATCCCTATGATGAGACCTACGGAATATATACCAGCCACAAGAGTTTGAAGTATATACTTGAGCAGAGGGACCTAAATTTGAGATAGTGTAGATGGTTAGAGTTATTGAAAGACTATGACTGCACCATACTCTACCATCTCGGCAAAGTGAATGTGGAAACAAATGCTCTGAGCTGAAAGTCAATAGGGACTTTGGCACATGTGACTGTGGAAAGACAATCCTTAGTACAAAGTTTATATGATCTGGGCAGCATGGGAGTACACTTGGAGATTAATCATTCAAACACCTTATTGGCACATTTTAGAGTTAAACCAATAATATTAGATCGGATTAAAGCTGCCCAAGATCCAGATGAATATTTTATGGAAATATTTGGGAAAATGAGTGAGAATAAAGCTTGAGACTTTGTTTACAACACCGATGGTTTAATGAGATACGGATCGCAAGTTTATGTGCCAAATATGGATGGTTAAAGAAATGAGATTTTGGAAGAGGCGCATATTGGAGCCTATGCGATACACCTTGGAGCCACCAAGATGTGTCATGATTTAAAGTTTGTTTATCAGTGGCCCAGATTAAAGAGAGACGTAGCGGAATATGTCTCTTAGTGTTTGACTTGTCAATAAGTGAAGGCTGAAACATGTAGCAATGGACTTTGTGACGAGTTTACCATAGCTGGGGGTGGCTATGATGCCATTTGGGTGATAATTGATTGACTAACTAAGCCAACTCATTTTTTTCCATTCAAAACTAACTATGGAGTAGCTCGGTAAGCCCAAGTTTATATTAACGAGATTGTAAGGCTATGGTGTTCCGGTGATGATAGTGTCCAATAGAGGACTGTAGTTTACTAGTCAATTTTGGAGAAACTTGTAAGAGGCCTTAGGCACGAGATTGCATTTTAGTACGGCCTTCCACCCACAAATGGATGGCCAATCTGGTTGCCCTGTTCTGACATTAGAGGATATGTTGAGAGTAATTATGCTCGACTTTGGATCTCATGGAACCATTATTTGCCTTTGGCCAAATTTGCTTACAACAATAGCTATCAAGCCATGATTAGTTTTGTCACAACCTAAATTCCTTGCTATGAACGGCTCATGAGCTCAGTGGGCATAGCTCACTAGGCCCAAGCAAGCCTCTTTATGAGATCCTATTCCTCATTCCATCCATCATTTTTAAAACCATATGTTGTAATTCTCAACGATGAATGTTTCAGTAATATTTTATAGTAATCGAATATTCATTTTTGTATTATCTCAAAGTACTATCATTCATTGCCATCTCATAAAGGCATCATCATCAATCTAACATATACATACTTCATTTATAACATGACTCTTAGTAGTTTACATTACATATATGTGTACACAGACAAAAGACTCTCAACCGTTTGCGGAGTGACTTTAAGTGAAGGTACCGCTACTGAGATGCCATAGTACCTACCAAGAAGACGAGCATATGTGGACACTCAATCTAGGTCCCAACTGTCTTCAAATCTGAAAACATAAAGTTTAAAAACGTGAGTATAAAACTCAGTGAGTGAACATAAGAAGGGAACAAGCAATCAATAAGGAGAACTTGGAAATCATGATGCACTTGTTTCAAAAACAATGCAATTGATTTAATTTCTTACTAAAAACACCCCATTTCAAACTTTGATTAATAACCTCATAGTGTTGCAAAAACCCATGATTAATCCATGAAGTTAAAAGGGTTAAAACTATGGCAAAATCAAGCAACGTAACAAGCATGACAGCAAGTTTCTCACTGCAGTGAGAAACATTCTTGGTTTGCATATGTTTCTATTTTTCAAGCATTTCTCCCACTACAGAGATCCAATTGACATGATTTTTAGACCATTAGAAATCTAAGAGACTAGGCTACAACTTTTATATTTAACACTTTGCCTAGTTTTGAGCAGAAAATGGCCGAATTAAGTGTCAAAGCAAAGGTACTGCACTAGAAAATTTGGAACCACCCGAGAGTTTCTCGTTGCAGCGAGAATTCTTTTTCACTGCAGCAAGAAACAAGGTTGGTTTGTGCCCCCACCACCCAAGAGTTTCTCGCTGCAACAAGAATACAGCGAGATTCAGGGCAGATGATAATTAAGGGATTTTCACATGCCACAAAACTCATTCCTACCATATTGCACATCAAAGTGAACACATTGACAATAATCAAGTTTCTCATTATTCATTTCAATCACATATTATAATCATAAACTTTCTATCACATATACATATATAAACATATATAAGCACGTACACCACCCCACTTCATTCATCGTCATGTGCACTCCCTACTCGCACATTTCAACATCATCATGTTTGTGTGCTCCCCCACATCGCGCACATAGGCAATATTATCATCATTGTATGCACTCCCTACTTGCACACTCCAACATCATCACACAACATTATTCATCAATGCACAACATATATTCATATATATATATACCACCATAATGTAGTAGTACATGAATCCATAATAGCCACATGCCACAACATAGAAACAATTTATCAAGGGCTTGTTCCCATGCATAATTTAATGAAAAACCAAGTAAAATCATTTAAATACTTCATCCCAACACATATGTATTTCCCAAAAACACTTTGATGCAAGTTCACTCACCGATATTTGTTGAATCTTTAATTGACTCTAACTTCGATTATTGCTTCAAACGGACATGTGAGGCCTCGTTGGAACCTATCACAGACAATATAACCATAAAAAATATAACAGCCCACAATTCTAATTATTAGCCATCTCTAACCACCTAAAATCAACCCTAACTCATCTCTCACCTTGGTGGACTTATAGTTGAACTTCTTCTAAAGAGTTTTCAAGCTACTATGTCAAGTTTCTCTTTTTCTTTCTAAAACTTCCAACTCATGAGAGAAAGTGCTGAACAAATACTTTTGACGGTTTTAAGGTGAGAGAGTGAAAGAGCACAGAAGGTTCTATGAAAAAACGCTCAAAAGCATGAAAATTGAAGCTAGAGAGAGAGAGAGAGTTATGGAAGCTTTAAGGGAGGCTTCCATGGAAGATGAAGAAACATGAGATGGGAGGAAAAAGAACAAGAAGCTGTTGGAAGAATGAGGAAGCTACTAGAGAAATGAGATATTTATAGCCTAAGCTTATCAAAACTTCACTTAAATTACGAAAATGCCCTTAACAAGTAGGCTTTGTCTTCCTCCAATCGTTTATGCAATCTTTTACTCTTTTGACACTGAGATAAAGTCTATAATAGTCTAGAAATACTCAGGTTCACGAAAACTTAAAAATTTTGATCCGAGATGAAAAATGACCATTTTACCCCTACCTTGAAAATCATTATTATTTCTATTTCTTTTATCATTTTATCCTTATTTTCATCATTCATTTATTTCTTAGGCCTACTTAGGCCTTAATAACATTAGAAAACCCACTTTTAGGAGCTCACCAAGAAAATGACCAAACTACCCCTGCTCCACATCATAGGGTCTACCTCCGCTACATGTTTGTGAAGGTCGTGGTTTCACATTCTTCTCCAATAAAAGAAATTTGATCCTCAAATTTAAATCAAACTATAAGATAGCGCACCTATATGCATTGAAGAGGTGTGGATCCTTGTCCGCAACTCCTCTTCAACCTCCCCTATTACCTCTTCACTAGTGTGGTTTCGCCATAATGCTTTCATTGAGGCTGCATCCTTTGAGCTTAGCTTTTAACTTGTCTATCAAGAATAGCAACTAGTTGCTCCTCATATGTTGAATCATTATTAACAAAGTTAAGTTTCATCTTCTGAATCAATTCCTCCAATTACTCGCATTAGGGTACTATCATCGTTTATTTTCCATTTGTGGCACTAGTGCTTCATGGAAGTCTAATTTAACTATGATATAACACTTCGTTAATCCTCACATCTTGATCATATTAATCCATTTGTATGGCTCAATCACGATGTAAATTCCAATTCCTTAAGATCCATTCTTTCTCTATTGCACCTGAATTCTCCTTTACTCACATAGCTCAACTTCTAATGGTAACTCTCATCATCGCGTCATCTACACAACTCATTAAACATGTCAAATTCAAAACTCAAATCACTATAAATAATTCTTCACTTTAATTAGTCACATAATCATCTCCATATATATATATATATATATATATATGTACATACACATTTAAGAATCATCATCCATCACTAAATGTAGGAACCCTTGTCAATTACTTTGAAGTAAATTTTCTCTATTCATTCTAATCCATAACCTAAGTTCATCATCATATTCTCATAGCTCATGTTTCCTTTTTTACTTTTCCATTTCATTCCCATAGGTCAAGTTTAATCCATGAATATTAGGGTATAATCAACTCCAAATTACCCCTTCGAATGTTTAAATCACCATTTACTTTACATCCTACCATAAATTGGTTCTTATGTAATCCACACAGATTCTCATTATGCCTATGCATAACTTCACATAATTTACATGCTTATACTCTTTTCTTATCATTTCTAATCATATGTATAAGCTTTATCATACCATGCATCCTTGCATCACATTGTCATAAACATGTCACAATCATCAATTATCATTTTCATCAAATTACCATCCAATATCTATGTATGCTTTACTATTTTGTTGATCTTTCCAAAATTTATCTTTACTTGATCATCGCATTTACACAATACCACAATTCTTAAAAGTCATCTTCACTTCTTAATTGTCTTTCATACTTCCAACATATATGTTATATTCTTACGTCATCTCGATATTGCTTGGTCCAAATTCATATTCTTATATCCTGACTCTAAATCATGGCTTATTACCAAAATCTTTACTTATAAATGCTTACTTGAAATGCCAAATCATCATCTTTTTCCTAAGTAGATCTCTACGAATCCCGTTGTGTACTGTTATTTCCTCACCAAGGGTAATATCAATTAACTAGAGCATATCGCAATTATTCACTAAGCATTTAAAGCATAGTTTAATCCTTGATTACCCTTATCAGGTACTCTACTTTGATAATTACTCAAAATGAAATAAAACATGTGAGGGAAACACTTTTTGCCATTGTATTCTCTGACTCCACAAATGTATCAAGACCGGAGTATTATCGGGTCTACATAATGGCAAGACAATCATTGTCTCAAACCAACATTTCCAAACATTCTTAGACTTGCAGCGTACCTTTGTATTACACGACATATCAATCACGAGTACCAACGTCACTATATAACTATTAGCTCCTTGAGCTTTAATGTGTTCACATTGTGAGAACTCTTTTCAATTATTTCACCAAAGTATTCACAAAGTGGATACAAGCCCATAACTTATGGTTCAATATCTAAAACAGTGAACACTATCCCATCATTAAAGTTATACCCTTATCTATAAATCATAACTCCCTTGCACATTTACTTGTACATTGCTTGGTTGTTCACGAGCCTCTCATGGCCATGCCATTTCGATCCTTTTATGGCAAGTTAACTAATATATTCTCTTATGTTTTTCAATACACTTCCGAAACACTTAAACACATCTTTTGGTGGAATTCAGTTGAGGACTTAAACAATCAAGAGATTACCTTCAAAACCACTCATAACTTTAACAATCCAATATATGCTCAATGACATTCCACCTCATCGATTCCAACGAACATTATTTTCAAATCTCCCAAGGCGACCTTGTCTTTAATTCAAACCACACAACTATCTTAGTATATTTGCATTGATTATTCTTAAGCTTCTTATGTTTATCATAGCAACATCCATATTCCTCCCATTATTTACCTTACTTTTCATTCACTCTTTCCTTAGCCTTTAACAAGGCTTAATCTCTTGTCTCATTTACCTACATGTCTATATATAAGGCAATAAAGAAACTTTCCAATTCATTCATTTAAATACTTTTCCAAAACCTTAAAACTCTAATTAACAAAACTTAACATCAAGTCCAAGGACCATAATTCAGCTTGTAAATTCAACTTCATGCCATTTACATCTTATTCACGCGTCCTAGACATGAGGTACTCCTAGCATTGCGACGCGGTGGCTGGTTGAGTTTACTTAATCAACGCTATTCATCTACATTTAAGGTTACAACATTGATCATCCTCGATCGTTTGGTTTTCCTCCAAGCTTACGTCATAATTTTCATAGCCATTTATATTCTTATAGGTTTATCACATATAGTAGGCCAAGCCAATATTTTCAAATTCATCTCATCCCTTAACACTTGTCACCAATCAATAAATCCCACCTTAGAGCATCTTTCCATATTGTATAATGAATTCACCATGTTCATATAACACCGTGCACATAATTATTCACTACTTCTAGTGTTCCACAATTCCTTAGCATTCGTAACTAGTTGTCTTTCTTATCTTATAACTCAAATAGTTTAACCACTTCAACTTAGTATCATCATGAATTTTGTCTATCTTGATCATTCTACTTATGCTCACATCATTACTTCAAAATTCCAGAATTTATTTTTCCCCCATTTTCATAATTATTTCCAATAGCGTATATTACGTCAATTTAGTATCTTATAATACCACCTATGTAACCCACCAGGGATATTGTGTTCAAATCTCAAATCCCTAAGAACAATTCTTTGTTTCCACCAATGTCGCAAGTAATTCCACATATACATATACACATCCATTTAAATGTCAACATCCATTACCATGTGTAAGAACCCTTTTCTTACTTTCCTCAATTTCGACATGTCTACTCCACATTTCACCTTTTATGGTATGCCAAGATCATCCTTTAGGCATATTCCACTACTAACAATCATATTCCTTTACCATAACATTTTAATGCAACTTGATTAGACAATTGTTTCCAAATAACTCTTAAATACCTAAACATCAAGTTGTACACCACTTAGTGTTAAGATCTTAACTTTACTCACCAATCCTTAACCAATTACATTTATAAAGTATATGATTTACTTAACTATTGCATTACACCCTTACAGCTATAAAAATCAAAATTTCTTAAACTTAGGATGTAGAAACCCCCTCTCAAAACTTATCAAAAAATTGATATTTCCTAAATCCTTTACCTGTGTGAAGATCACAGTCGAAATTGATCATTTTTTTATCATACATTGCATACTGAACCCAATATACTTTTAAATTGATTGTTAAAGCAATTCGTATATCAAACTCAAATATAGAACTCCATATGGCATTTAGACTAGATTCGACATCTCTCAGCCATTTAACTTCAAGCTATCAAATCCACAACTAGTCCTTTAATCCTTTGACCTCATGCACAGCATAACAAAGTTCATGCTCCTCCTTAGAGAAAATTTGTTTACCAACCTCTCACTTGATGACTACAGATCAATTATAATAGTCACTGAATTTCACCCTTAAGCAAATTCATGTACTTATAACTATAAACCATAATAGTTCAACTCGAACCTTGGGATCTTGCAATTACTTAATTGAAATCGAAACCAGCTCCATCTAAGCTGCTATGCACATATGTTTGTCCCAAACAAATGTGCTAGAGGGGGATGAATAGCACTTTTTGGCTCTCACTAAAGTTGCCTCTTAAATGGGGACAAATATAAGATGAACAATAAATTTAAAGATGAGTGAAAAACTAAAGCAGCGGAGACAATACACAAATATTTATTGTTCAACTAAGGATTTTCCAAACCAAATCACTAAAAACAGTGGAATTCACAAGCTTCCACCAAGCTTTTACAATGGCTTTTCGCAAGCTCAACCACAACCTTTAGCAATGGTTTTTCACGGGATCAACCAAAACCCAAAGTGGTTTTTCAAAGGCTCAACCATAACCTACAACAACGGTTTTTACCAAGATCATCCAAAACCCAACAACCAACTTTTCTAGGCTAAGTTGGAACCTTTACACTCAATCAAGAAATCCAAGCTTGAATAAATCCCTTAGAGTGACTCGCTCACTCTAAGTGTACAAAAAGAGAAGAAAAAAAAATTACCTATGATCACTTACTAGATCTAGATGGTACAAGATGAAGTGTTGAACTTTATTACAAAGATTGGAGTGAAATACAAGTGTAAAAAGAAGGTTTTTTGGTCTTCTAAGCTCAAAATCACTTTGGATAACTTCTCTCTCTTTTTTTTTACTGTTGAAAAGGCTTTAAATTCTTGTAAAATCAATTCTGGCTGTTGGAGATAGAAACTAGCCGTTTCTAGCCGTTATTTTTATCTTTTAGTGCTCAATTCAAATTTTCTGGTAGAATGATCTTAGTTGACTAACTGCGCTCTTAGTCGACTAAGTCATTTCTGTCTTTTGATCCCAGTTTCTTGCAGTGAACACTTAGTCGACTAACTTCCTTCTTAGTCGATTAAGTTGTTTCTGTCTTGAAGTCCAGATTTCTAGTAGTAGGCTCTTAGTCGACTAACTTAGTTTTTGGTCGTCTAAGTCTTCTCTGTCTTTCAATGCTCTTAAGCCCGCCAACTTCTAATTTGAATTTAGCTAACTAATACCCTTCATTATCCAACTAAGAGGCTTCTATTTTGTTGATCAATTATAGCTCCCTTATTCATATAATGTTTGATATGTGCCTATGAATGATTTATTTATTCTTGGCATACAATTTTTTCCCTGCACACTCAAGTAGAGATATTAGACATCAATGAATGGGAATATTTTGCTATCATCAAAAACATATAGAGTCAACATTCTCTATCTCTTATTTTTTATGATCACAAAACACTCCAAGATTAAGAATGCAATGTCTATGTTCAATAAAATTGCTTCAAATCTTTATGCATAATTAGTTGCTCCCCCTTAGTCAATGCATCTAGTTTTCTTTAAAGATTTGGAATAAACTATTTATAATATCCATAATAGCTAAACAAGATATACAATGCCCACAGTAGCTAAGCAAGATATATTGAATATCCATAATAACTAGCACATAATAGTCAATAAAATCATAACTAAGCATCACACACATAAATTAAACATGGAAACCTATCACACTCAATTTAACTTAGTTTTCCTTCTTTCTTTCTTTTTTTTTTGCCATCATTAAAAAAGATATTCAAAACTCCCCCTTAATGAGTGCATTAAGATTTTCCTTTAATCTTTAAATCAAACTTTAATGAATGAGAATCATAAGCACTCATACACCTAAGTCATACAAGCTTATAGATATAGTTCAATAACTTCTAGAGTCAAGCTTGTGTCTATGTAAGAACAAATGTATGGGAGTTAAATCATTTCAAGAAATTGTCAAGGATTAGTCAAATAATGTTCAAGCAAATTTGATCATTTTCTCATAATGAAAACTATAATAATTTTAAAGCTAACAATGTCACGACCCGATACTCTCTTCGAGCTCGTGACAACCGCTATGATGTTCCGATAGACATTCATTATCCGGAATGCCAATCGAAACCTCTCAAGGCTTTAATATCAGTTTTCTCACCTCCTCTGCGAGCAACAATTGATAATATCATATTTTAAAAGATTATAAACTATTTTCAAACCAAAACAATAAAGAAAATAATTTTTTCTCACAGGGGTATTTTGGTCATTTTTCCCCAAAAATTTCAAAACCATCTAAAAATGTAGTATATGAGTGAAAGATACATATTTCATAACCAAAAATAAGTTTAGATGCCTAAAACATTCATTTAAAGTGAAATGATAGCTATTAGAATAAAATAAAAATATTGAATAAAATATTTCATTTTCTTATAAAACAATTTTTATAGAGATATCTGTAAATAATTTTTGTAGCGTAAAAGCAAAATAAATTCGTACATATAGTAACACAGATAACCAGAGTATGTAATTTAATTTAGAATGGCATGTGGACCCCCGAATGACCCAAAAGTAACGAAGGCTGTGAACCTACGGTTTTTGAGGATGCAAATCCAACTGTAGCCCTCGACGAAATCAGCTGTCTACTGACTATTCTAAGCCTGAAATGGGTGGAAAAGAGGGTGGTGAGTTTATATAAACTCAATGAGTAAACAAATATCATCTAAAATATCTAAAGTCGAGTAAATGGAGACGATTAAAATAGATCATCATAAGATGGTTCATAACCTCAAAACATATTTCAAATCATCTAAACCAGTTACATTTCATCCAAAATATACAACGAGGCTTATGAATCTCTTAAAAACTTAGCTCATGCCAAAACTCATTCTCGGGGATACCTTGATCAGAGGCATCCAATCGAGATCGCCAAAGCTATTTAAAAAGTCATATACGCACAAAACACATTTTTACGTTTAAAAGCATAGTCGTTCCTTAGCATTTGCTGAATTCACTCTCACGTGGTGGTTCGACGTGAAGTGAACTCTAAACTTTACCTTAGGAGATACCCTCCACACCTCTCGTACCAAGGTAAAATATAACTGGGTTTACCGTGCCCCTCTCTAATAGGCTGGTCCACGGAAACCCGCCCACTGCAGTAAGCTAATCGATATCCCACCAAATCAATAAAATTCCAACAACATGACGTGGCAATTATTTTACAACACAGCATGTCAAGGCAAAACAACTGTTCATATATGTTTAGCACAATTACCAATCCAACCACTCATGCCCACATTGTCATAAGCCATTCAATTCAAACCATGATTTATAACACAGCAAGTAGTCTCCAATTACTCCATTTTCAAAACCATCATTTAATTTCAAGACAATTTTATAAAATCATTTCATTTAATCACATTTTGCTTATAAAACATAAAGATTTACCATTTAAACTCATTTTTCTATCAAATCACAAAAAGGAAAAAAAACTACTTTAGATAATTAAGACGATAATAAGGTTACTCACAATATCGGGAGTTCGAAATACTCCTATACTTGGTCCTCTGGCACAATGTTTTTACCCTTGTTAGAGGACTCACCACCTATACACATTACACAACAAATAATTCAATATATTATTTCATGTCATTATAAATCTATTTCAGGCTCTATATGAATGCATGAGGTTGTTTGGATAGTCACTTAAAAATGGAATTCACGTTGGTTCAAGGGTGATCGGAATGGATCAGTTTTTGACCTAATTCGAACTCTTCACCTTTGATTTAACCAAAACATCCAAATTGACTCCAAATAAATTCATTTCACTTCCAATGCTCCAAATCATCAATCACTTCCAAAGCTAGATAACATGAATTATATAGCAAAATCATCCTCAACATTTTCTCTTGGAAAATTCAGCCATGATGGGTGCATAAACACTATGGTTTTTCACACTTGATTTTTGCACCATAAATCATTAATTCCTAACCAAATCACTTGAAATAAAATCAAATCCACCATCAACATACCACAAGGAAGATTCGGCCAATGAGGTGATGTAAGAACATGAATTTTTCTTGTTTGCTTTTTATGCTACACATCACCAACCAACTAAAAGCACTAGAATAACATGAAATCTAGCTAAATCCAAGATCAAAACTCCTCCCCCCATGTCTGGCCAGCAAAGGTATCCTCATGCAAACTTGATTCTCAACCATGGAAAATGAAAAAGAATGCATAGGAAAGGTAGATCACAAGCTAAAATCAAGAAATTTTACCTTTACTTGCTTAATTCCTTGAAATCCACCAATTTTCTCTTGAATTTTCTAACTAGGGTTTTGTTCTTTCTTTCTTTCCTCTTTTCCTTGGTGAGGCCGAGAATCAAGAATGAATAAGAGAGGTGTGTGCTGGTTTTTAACTTAAATTATAAAGAAATGAAAACTTGCCACTTGTCACCATCCCATTGGTCCATTTTTAAACTTAATAATTAAGCATTCTCCCACCACCACATAAAATATCTCAATTATCCAAAGTATAATAGGTAAAATTCAAGGGCTTGACAAGTGTTGGGTGGTGTAAAATTCTAATTTTGCCTTTGGGTGGCGAAATGACCATTTTGCCCCTACATCATGAAAATTCTTATTTGACTCCAAATCAATCCTCGAACTCTGAATCACCATATTAAGTCATTCTGGAGTTTTAAAATTCTCAATTTCATCTTAAAATCTCTATTTGGACTAGTTCGAGGCTTAATTCAGCTTAATTGTACCACCAAGTTCACTACCGACTTTTAACGATTTTTCGGGGCTTTCCAAGTATGCAAGCATATTATCAAGCACATGAATGACATGGCAAATATTTTATAGAGTTGAGCTTGACAAACAATCTCCCCCTTTTTGATATGACAAAACTATGAGCATAATTTGCATTTGAAATGATTTAAAATCTCCCCCTCAACATATGCATAAAATTAAATTTGCTCATAAACCTTCTTGCCCTTTTTGTTATATCAAAAAGGTTAAGAAGAGTGAGCATTAAACACTTAAGCTCAAGAAATAATGGTTAACAAAATCCATCAAGAATATAAGCGTTAAGACCATGGATATGTAACCACAAAGTCACCAAGTCATCATATATATGCACTTAATATCCTCAACCATGTCACTAAGAAAAATAACATTTATGAAGTTCAAGAAAGATAAGCATAAATATGTTCAATAAGCACATAAGCCATATTTCAACTCCAATACCAAGCGTTAAAGCTCAATAAACCAATTGATAGATGTAAGTAAAATCTCCTCCTTTGTAAAAGCACAATATCAATTATGAGAGATGGAATCATTTTAAAGCTCATTATATCAGTTGGTAAAGCACTAGTAGAGACATCACGTATCACTAAGCATTCCAAGCATATCAACTTCAAGGCTCAAAACATTTAAGAAAGATATGATCAATTTAAAGCTCAAGAGATAAGAGATAATTATAAAGCTTGAAGCTAATTTTAAAGCTAGACACTAATTGAGAAAACTTAAGGCTTGATACCAATTATGCATTTCAACATTCAAGTTTAAGTGAGAAGCAATATAAGGCACAATATCTATTTTGGTGTTTAGAAAGATGTTACCGATAGCGAAGCACACCAAATGTTGAATCTCACTAAACGTTGTTTTTGAAGATCTTAATTCCTTATGATATCAAGGACAATGATTGACTCCTCCTTAAGAAATCATAAGCTCAACACAAATTGTTAGAGATCCTCAATAGATCAAGTATTAGGAGAAAAATCATGAGCCTAGAATAAATGAGCATTCAAATGGATATTCAATTATTTCCTTAATACTCAAGTATTCATGGAACTAAAAAAGTATGAGCATTTGAATAAATGTTCAACATATGCATTGAATACTTCATATTTCAAGAAATATTTGCAAAGTAGTTCCTAGGCATGTCTAAGGAATCATTAGTCTTTAAGCACATTCTCAATTATCATCAAGAATTATCAATCGTCATCAAGCATTCATTATCCATTCTCGATATCAATTAGCCAAGCAGTATATCAATCAAGCATTTCTAGGAAATTCCCTAAAAATAGCAACTCAAGGAGAAATTAAAAAATATCATCATTAAGCATTTTTAGTGAGTATTCTTCCAAATTATTTTCAACTGTTCATTCATCCAAGTCATTTTAAAGCAAGCATTGCAAGATGTATTCTCCAAATTATATATGAAATTGTTAATGCAAGGAGAACTTTCAGAAAAGGCATATCATTATTAAAGAAGCATGACTAAGGCATTTTGCATTTATTGCAATCATGTATGAAAGTTATGATCAAATAAGCACAACCATGGTTACAAGAAATAACATGGCTATCTTCCTTAATCATGATTCCAATTTTGTTCATCAAAATGCAAGCATGAGTTCAATATAGACATATACCCATTGAAAAAATATTCAACCAATAAAGTTCAAGGTACATGCAATTTCTCAATAATTCATAATTCATGAGTGATATCAATTGTTATAGAATATTGAAAGTAAAGCACTCAACTCATGAATATATTCAAAGTGAACATTCAATCATCAATGAACACCAATTATCAAGATTAAAAACAAAGATATATTTAATCAAAGCACATTAGGCATTCATTGCTAACTAAAGCTATAGGCCATATTTTATTTCACATGTCAAGTTGTTTATGGTGACCTATAAGCTAAAATTGGATTCACACAAAATCTTTAGATCATGTAAACGTTAAGGCTCAATGAAGACATAGTTAACATTTAAATGCATATTCAAAATAAATTTCAATTATGTCAACTCACAATATATGCCATGATCAAACTTGATAATTAAATTCATATTCAAATGCATAGCACAGTCAAGTTTTAGATTTCAAACCTTAAGGTCAAGCATAAAGAAAAATCATATAAGCATGTGTCTTGACCAATATAGTAGATGAACCAAGAATATTTTCATTAAGTTTGATGAGTTCATCTTAATCAAGTTTGTATGCATAATCAAGAAATCAATTTTGAAATAATCATTTAAGCACAAACATAAAATATATTTCAAGAATTGTTCCTAAATTAGCATTTGAACATTTCAATTTTCATGAGAAGATATTTTCTATATAAGCACATGAAAATCCAATCGAATTAACAAATTCAAGAATTGATGAACAATTTCTCATATTTCTATTTTGTCATTGCAACTTATGAGTGTCATGCTTGGGAATAGATAGATTTATTTCATCAAAAAGGATTTCCCATTTTTCCACAAGTTTTGCAATTTCAAGAACATGTACTTGCACCAAATGATCATGAGAGTATTCATGTTGCATGTTTTTAAAAGTCAAGAATCATCTTTGAAAAAGGAAATATAGGGAAGAAAATATTTTAATGGACAAGATGTAAAGTAAAAAGACATTTTGGAACTCAAAACCTGTCCATTTTGGCTTTTGAGCACTCCAGAGTCAACTACATATCCCTTGAGTCCAGCAGCATTGTTTGCATTTTGTTCTACAATAGTCGACTAGCAATGTTGAATAGTCAATTATGCTTGATTCCTGCATATTGAAAATCCAAAGAAAAGTGAAAAACATGCAATCTTCTACGGTATAATGATCTCAAAATATGGATTTGTGTGAAACAATTTAGAATTTCATTTCAACCATGTTAAAACATCATTTTAGACACGTATGATCAAAGATTCTTCAAGAAAAACATGTGAACTCAAATTTGGCTTTTATTGCTCATTGTTCACAAGTGCTAAAAAGTTGAAATGATCATTTGAAGAATCATGCCTTTAATATGCTCAAATATATTCAATTTACATCATGATGCATGACTATGACTTATAACATGTATAACAAGTATTTAAACAATGTTTAAGCATAATAAGCATCAAATTTAGCACTTTCTACAATTTTTCAGCATATGGACAAAAATGCCCTTAAGGTTATTCAAGCAATCATTTGTAACAAGAACAAGATATAATGGCATTTTCAACACAAGGTATGCTTGTTCAAGTTATATATCATTGAAATCATTATAACCTCAAGGATGCCAAACATTGCAAATAGATATGTTCTTTTGCTTGAAAAATTCCATCATTGTTAAATTATCACACTCAAAATCATGCTTAAGAAATCTCTTCCAATCAATTTCACCAATCATAAAAGAAATACCAAGCAACATCGAATTTGTGCAATTTATATAAATATATCAAATCAAGTTTGCTCAATCATGCTATGTCATTAAAAATAAAGAATTAATTTCAATCAAAGAGAATAAAAAGATTTCACAAGAAAATCAATTGATAAAGATTTAATCTTTCTTTGCAAACTTTTTAACTTGAAACATTCAAGATTAGACTTGCTTTGTGAAAAATCATGAGCTCAATGTCACTCAATTTTGTTTCATTATGCTCTAAATGATTTATGAAATATATAATGGGCATAATGAATCATGTATATGCATGTCATGGGTCATTTGCAAATATCTCACAATTATGTTCCAAAAATGCCCTTACGACCATTCAAGCTAATAAGCAAGCATGCACATCCAATAAGAACAAGTCATGAGTATTTTCATTATGAAACACACTTGTTCAATTCATAAATCATTCTAAACTTAAAGGATGGCAACATTTTTCTCATTTAAGCTCATTTTGTTTTAAAAGTACTAATCAAAGTAGTTAAAACTTTCAAGCTCATTGTCAACCATCTTGAACTATTCAAGCAAGTTCTAGAATGTAAATCAAGATTGTTCAAATGGTCAACTTATGTTAAGCACAAGGAAATCAAAGAAAATTTTTTTTTAACTCAATTTTCCTTGTCTTAAGCTACTTGAATAAGTATGAGTGTAAGTCATCAAGTATGCTCATATTTCTATCACATTATCTAGCCTTTCATGTTTCAAAATTATCCACAAAAATAATTTTTCCTCGAAGAAGTAGTATAGAAACAATGTCATAAATAATGAGGAAATTTTATAGAAACAAATTTCCATAATCAAGCAATCTTAATAAAACAATTTTCTCAAAATAAGGATGATGATATATTTAAGATCAAATATAAGTACATACTCCATCTTAGATTCATACTTCCTTTAAAATTATGCAATTTATAACATGTATCATATCAAATCAAGTTGCATAGCCAAGATTTATCAATAAAGCTCAAAGAATTTTGCACTTAATATTCAAGCAAGAATAGGCAACCAAAGTTTTCGATTAAGAAGAGCAAACAATTTTAGAAATCAAGCTAAATCAATGAAACACTCAATAAATAAGCAATCAAAAATCTCATTTAAACAAACAAAAGAGTTTTAGCATAGAGATCACCCATTTTCCTTTATGTGTGACTCAAGAGCATCCATTCTTCAAGAATTGTTTCTCCTTGCTCTAGCACATCTACAAGAGACATTTTTCATTTGATGTTTGGTATCCAAATTACTTTGGATCCTTGAAAGTTAGTCTCATTGCATAAAGTTCCTTTTGGAACCCACACTTGTCTAAATTTATAAGGCACATATTTTTTAATTAGACAAGTGTATGAACAATAACTATAACATGTGCAATAATTGCCTTTAGTCATTTTTAAAAATGAGGATTTCATGAAAGCCTTTTGTGAGACCTCAACCTCTAAAGGCTTGTAACTAAGTATAGATGTAATAATACAAGCCGGGGGTAGTTTCGTCATTTTCTCTAATAAGCTTCCAAAAGGAAGTTTTATGATATTTTAAGGCTTAAATGGGTATAAGACTGCATAAACGATGTGTGTTGATGAAAACACGAAGAAAACTAGAAGTTTCAACAATTTTCATAACAGGGGCAAAATGGTCATTTTTCATCTCGGGTTAAAATTTTAAGTTTTTATGAACCCGAACATGTCTAGACCATTATGGATCATGTCCCAGTACTAAAAGAGCAAAAAGATTGCATAAAAGATTGGAGGAGAATAAGTTAATTGGTGTAAGGGTATTTTTGTAATTTTAAGATAAAAGATAAGATTGCCTATAAATATCTTGAATTTCCAGCAGCTTCTAGAGATTTTCCAGCAGCTGGTCTTCTTCTTCTTCTCCTCTCTCATGTTTCTTCAAAACTTCATGGAAGCTTGATTTGAAGCTTGAATGATTTTCTCTCTCTAGCTCTAGTTTTCACACTTTTGAACCCTTTTGACTAAAACCTTTGAATTCTTTCATCCTCTCACTTCAAAACCCTTGATAAAGCTTATTTCTAGACTTTCTCTCACTAGTTGGGCATTCTAGAGAGAGAAAGAGAGAGAATTACTCCATTGATGTGGAAGCAATTGGAAGAGAATTTGACTACAAAGGAGCCCTAGGGTAAGTAATGAACTAAGCTCAATTTTTAGCTGCAGAAAATGGCTAGTAATTGGGTTTTATGAGATGTTTTATTGTTGACTATGTTCATTACTTTTTAGTGATTAAGATAGTGAACATAGATAGTCGTTTAATGTGGCAATTGAAAACTAGCTAAGAGATAGCTTTTAGAGTTCATAGTGTGGAAATTGATCTATTGTTTATATTAATGTGATCCTAGGTTTTAAGGAAGCCCCATCATCTCATTTGGACAATTAGGGGAATTGGAGTCATCTAAAGGCTTTACAATCAATTGGTGAGTGGACTGCCTTCAAAACTTATTTTGAGAATATAATGTATTTGACAAACGTTTGAATGATTTTATACGATTTTTCATGAAAATGAATGTCTTAGGAATAAGCTATTGAGAAATGATTTATGTTATGATATGTGGTTATTATGGATTTCTATGTGGCTGCATTATGTTGATATACATATATGCTTGAATATAATGTTGTGTAATTATATTGACTTGGCTATGTGCGAGTAGGGAATACGCATAAGTCGAGGATGACCCGGTTATGTGCGAGTAGGGAGTGTGCATAACCCGGTGATAACCCAGCCATGTGCGAGTAGGGAGTGCGCATGAGCTGGTGAGGATGATGATGGGATGGTGTAATGATGATGATGGGTATATGCATATATATATATACATATGTAAATATGTGTGTTATAGGAAATTGATGGATAATGGTTTATGGTTGTAATGCATGTGAAACTTGACATGTTAAACCTTGAGAAATTGTTATGTGTTTCATATTGGTTTTGAACATTTCAAGCAGGGTGGTTTTCTTTGGGAAAAAGGGAAATTTTCATTTGATGCCTTGTATTTCGCTGCAGCAAGAAATTCTCAGGTTTTGAAAGGGTAGGCTGGCCGAAAACTCGCTGCAGCGAGGATGCATTTTCGCTGCAGCGAGAATGACACTGTAACTTCTCGCTGCAGTGAGAAACTTTCTGTTTCTGGGTTGCAATTTCGCTGCAGCGAGATTGAATCTCGCTGCAGCGAAAAACTTTCTGTTTTGGTCTCTTATCTTGTTCAATTGTTGCCCTATCTTTTACTTCTTTACTACCATATCGGAGCATGGACTTCCAACATTAAGGATTAAATGAGTTAAGTTTAAAATGAGGAGGTTTAGTGAGAAATCCTCGGCCAGTTGAGAAACCTTCGTTCGGTTAATAACTAAATCCCAACGTCACTGCAGCGTAGCTGCAGCGAGAATGCCTTTCCGCTGCAGCGAAGATTCGTTGTCGTATTTGACTTACTTGTGTAATATTGAAGCTTTTATTCTTGAAATGGTTCGTTATGTATGGGTTAATGATTTTCAAATAATTAATCATTTAAAGGCTTGATGAGGGGTTTTTAATAAGAATAGAAACAAATTGCATTGTTTTGAAAAAGAATGCATCATGATTTCATTAAAGATTCCTTATGCTATGCTTGTTCCCTTCCTTTTTCACTCACTGGGTTTATATTCACCATTTTCAAATTCATGTTTTTAGATCACGAGGCAGCAGGTAACTAGGACGAGGTGTCCTTGTAGACCTGTGTCCATCTTTTGGTAGGTGTCTCGACATTCAGTAGCTGTACATTCATCCGAGTCTCTCCACTGGAAGTCAAGTGTTATTTTGTTTTGTATAGACAAACTTAATGTAAATTATTAGAATACATGTTGTAGACATTGTATGTAAATTTTTAAGGAGTAATGCCAGTACGAGTTGGCAATGTATATCACTATTTTGATTCAAAAGTATGAAATATGACTTAGCGATATTTGATGGAATGATGAGTAGAATAAATCGATAGGCTTGCTTAGGCTTAATAGACTACATTTATTGAGCCTTTGCGCCGGTCATGGCCAGAAATTTGGGTTGTGACACCTTTTGTTTCTCATTCAATAAATCTTCAAATTTCATTTCCATATCAAAATTTATTTTTTCTAAAATATCAATTTTCTTTTGGTAAGCTTCAAAATCCTTTTCCAAATTGTCATTTTCTTTTATCAAGTCAATTTTTTTTTCATCAAAAGTACATTTTCAACATCGAGTATAGAAATGATTTTTTTATTCTTCATATTCATTTTCTCAAACTCAAATGCTAAATCCTCAAGAACATCATGTAATTCATCAAAAGCAGTGAATTAAGTTCACAAGATGAAGAAATTACCTTTATGTCTTCAAAAGCCATGAAGCATAACTCAATTTGATTTGAGTATTCATCTTCACTTGATTCCTTGTTTGCATTTGCCATGTGGCTTGTTGAGAATTGATTCTCGTAAGAGTTGTCTTCCAATTCCTTTTCCATATTTGTTTCTCCATATAACTTTTCTAATTTTTGCCAAATTTCCTTAACACTTTTGCACATGACCGCTCTATCGTATTCTCTATAATCAAATGCATAAATGAGAGTGTGCATGGCCTTAGAGTTCATTTGTACTCTCCTCATTTCAGCTTCAATCCGTTTATTTCTATCTTTGAGATTTTTCTCACTATTTACCAGATTTGTAATCATTGGAATGAAAGGACCATCAGTAATGACATCCCACATCTCATAGTCATAAGCCCTAACATAAATGGACATTCTAGTACTCCAATAAGGATAGTTTGATCCATTAAATAGAAGAGGCATATTTATGCATTAACCTTCAGCATCAACGAAATTTTTTAGAGCCATTAGGATCTACCTTAAGGATGTTAGGCCTTAAAAATGAGGGTTAGGCTCTGATACCACTTGCTGGTCCCAAATAAATGTACTAAAGGGGGGTGAATAGCACTTTTTGGCTCTCATTAAAGTTGCCTTTTAAATGGGGACAAATACAAGATGAACAATAAATTTAAAGATGAGTGGAAAACTAAAGCAGCAGAGAGAATACACAAATATTTATAGTGGTTCGGTCCAAGACCTATATCCACTACCTTGATTGTTCAACCAAGGATTTTTCAAACCAAATCACTAAAAACAATGGAATTCACAAGCTTCCACCAAGCTTTTACAATGGCTTTTCGCAGGCTCAGCCACAACCTTTAGTAATGGTTTTTCACAAGATCAACTGAAACCCAAAGTAGTTTTTCAAAGGCTCAACCACAACCTACAACAATGGTTTTTATCAGGATTAACCAAAACTCAACAACCAACTTTTCCAAGCTAAGTCGGAACCTTTACACTAAATCAAGCAATCCAAGCTTGAATAAATCCCTTAGAGTGACTCGCTCACTCTAAATGTACAAGAAGAGAAGAAATAAAAAAGTACCTATGATCACTTACTTGATCTAGATGGTACAAGATGAAGTGTTGAACTCTATTACAAAGATTGGAGTGAAATATAAGTGTAAAGAGAAGGTTTTTTGGTCTTTTAAGCTCAAAATCAATTTGGATAACTTATCTCTCTTTTTTTGGACTGTTGGAGAGGCTTTAAATACTTGCAAAATTAATTCTAGCAGTTGGAGACAGAAACTAGCCGTTTCTAGCTGTTATTTTATCTTATAGTGCTCAATTCAAATTTTCTGGCAGAATGATCTTAGTTGACTAACTACGCTCTTAGTCGACTAAGTCATTTCTGTCTTTTGATCCTAGTTTCTGGCAGTGAGCACTTAGTCGACTAACTTCCTTCTTAGTCAATTAAGTTGTTTCTGTCTTAAAGTCCAAATTTCTGGCAATAGGCTCTTAGTCAACTAACTTAGTTCTTGGTCGACTAAGTCTTCTCTGTCTTTCAATGCTCTTGAGCCCGCCAGCTTCTAACTTGAATTTTAGCTAACTAATACCCTTCATTATCCAACTAAGAGGCTTCTGTTTTGTTGATCAATTTTAGCTCCTTTATTCATAAAATATTTGATATGTGCCTATGAATAATTTATTTATTCTTGGCATACAATTTTTGCCCTGCACACTCAAGTAGAGATATTAGACATCAATGAATGGGAATATTTTGCTATCATCAAAAACATATTGAGTCAACATTCTCTATCTCTTATTTTTTATGATCACAAAACACTCCAAGATTAAGAATGCAATGTCTATGTTCAATATGAATGCTTCAAATCTTTATGCATAATTAGTTGCTCCCCCTTAGCCAATGCATCTCGTTTTCTTTAAAGATTTGCAATAAACTATTTATAATATCCATAATAGCTAAACAAAATATACAATGCCCATAGTAGCTAAGCAAGATAAATTGAATATCCATAATAACTAGCACATAATATTCAATAAAATCATAACTAAGCATCACACACATAAATTAAACATGGAAACCTATCACACTCAATTTAACTTAGTTTTCCTTCTCTCTCTTTTTTTTTTGTCATCATTAAAAAAGATATTCAAAACCCCCCCTTAATAAGTGCATCAAGATTTTTCTTTAAACTTTAAATCAAACTTTAATGAATGAGAATCATAAGCACTTATACACCTAAGTCATACAAGTTTATAGATATAGTTCAATAACTTCTAGAGTCAAGCTTGTGTCTATGTAAGAACAAATGTATGGGAGTTAAATCATTTTAAGAAATTGTCAAGGATTAGTCAAATAGTGTTCAAGCAAATTTGATCATTTTGTCATAATCAAAACTATAATAATTTTAAAGCTAACAACATAGTCGACGCTTATACACTTACAAAATATTTCAAAAGCCCACACCATTTCTTCAGGGGCATGACAAGCTCATTTAACATAGTGCACATACCTTCATGCACATTAACATCAGTTTACACCTTCCTCAATACTTAGATCTATACACTCCAAGTAAATTACAACCATCACTATTCATTCTAGTCAAAGTGCACCCCTTATTACCATTATCGTACATGTTCCTTTATATTGACCTCAATAACGATCCAATGTCATCCAATTTCTTTCCATTGACAATTATGGGCTTAAATTATAACTCCACTAAATGAATAAGTCATTGCAGACCTATTAGTCCAACTTTAATTTCCTTCATCTTTAATCGGAGGGATCTGTTATTACATTAGCATTTCATTAGGAGCATTTGCTTAAAATCTTTCCAACAACAGCTCGTGTCTCGGCTGGCATCTCAAACCCAGACAACGATACCACTTATGACCTTTACATAATGTTAGTAAGAGGGTAGGTTACTAAGAATAGGAGTTCGTATAGCCTCATGTCTATGATTTGTGCTGTAGTCACAAATCATAAACAAGACTCTATATTAACTTCGACAACTCTGCTGACTAACACGAGAATCCTTAGGACTCGACTAAACCTAGGCTTTGATACCACCTTTGTCATAGCCTAAATTTTGGGCTATGACCAGCACATGGGCTCAGTGGGCTATGCCCACTGAGCCCAAGCAAGCCTCTTTATGAGATCTTGTTCCTCATTCCATCCATCATCTTTAAAACCATATGTTGTAATTCTCAACGATGAATGTTTTAGTAATACTTTATAGCAATCGAATATTCATCTTTGTATTATCTCAAAGTACTATCATTCATTGTCGTCTCATAAGGGCATCATCATCAATCCAACATATACATACTTCATTTATAACATGACTCTTAGTAGTTTACATTACATATACGTGTACACAGACAAAAGACTCTCAACCGTCAGTGGAGTGACTTTAAATGAAGGTACCGCTACTGAGATGCCATAATACCTACCAAGAAGATGAGCATACGTGGACACTCAATATAGGTCCTAATGCCTCCAAATCTTAAAACATGAAGTTTAAAAATGTGAGTATAAAACTCAGTGAGTGAACATAAGAAGGGAACAAGCAATCGATAAGGAGAACTTGGAAATCATGATGCACTTGTTTCAAAAATAATGCAATTGATTTTATTTTTTACTAAAAACCCCTCATTTCAAACTTTGATTAATAACCTCATAATGTTGCAAAAACCCATGATCAATCAATGAAGTTAAATGGGTGAAAAATATGTCACGACCCGCTACTCTCCTCGAGCCCGTAACAACCGCCGCGATGTCCCAATAGACATTCATCGCCCGAATGCCAATCGAAATCTCGCAAGGCTTTAATATCAGTTTTCTCACCTCCTCGTGATCAACAGTTGTAATATAACATGTTTTGAGATGTTATAAACATTTTCCAAATCAAAACAATTGAAACATAATTCTTTTGTCTCATAGGGGCATTTTGGTCATTTTTCCTCATAAATCTCGAAACTAGTTAAAAATGTGGTATACGAGTGGAAAACACATATTTCATAATCAAAAATAAATTTAGATGTCTAAAACATTCATTTAAAATGAAACTATATCTATTTGAATAGAACAAAAATATTCAATAAAATATTTTATTTTCTTATAAAATAATGTTTATAGAGTTACCGGTAAATAATTTTTATAGCATAAAAGCTAAATAAATTCATACATACTGTAATATAGATAACCAAAGTATAAAATTTAATTTACAGTGACACATGGGCCCACGAATGACTAAAAGTATCAAAAGAAATGAACCTATAGTTTTTGGATGTGGCGAGTCCAACTGTAGTTTTCGACGATATCAGTTATCTACAATCTATTCTGAGCCTGAAATAGGTGGAAAGGAAGGTGGTGAGATTATATAATCCCAGTGAGTAAACAAATACCATCTAAAATATCTAAAGCCGAGTAAATGGAGACAGATAAAATAGTTTAACATACTGTAATTCATCACCTTTCAACAAGTTTCAACCAAATAAAATCAATTCATATAAATCGAGTAATTAACATGGCTTATGAATTTCTTAAAAGATTTGGCTCGTGCCAAAATCATTCTCATACTCAGTTATCAGGGATACCTTGGCCGTGGGCTATCCCAAACCGAGTCCGCCAAGGCTATTAAAAAGTTATGTACTCATAAATCATGTTTTTATTTTAAAAACATAGCCGTTCCTTGGCGTTAACGGAGTTCATCATCACGAGGTGGTTTGGAATGAAGTGAACTCTAAAGTTATACCTCGAGAGTTACCCTACTCGCCTCTCCAACCGAAGTAAGAATATGACCAGGTTCCGTGCCCCTTTAATAGGCTAGTCCATAGAACCAGCCCACTGCAGCAAGCTAAACCCACCATACAATAAAATTTGCATTAGCATGACATGGCAATTATTTTATTTTACAGCCTCTCAAGGTAAATCAATAATTCATGCATTTTTAGCACATTTAGCAATTCAACCATTCATGCCAATATTGCCATAAGCCAATCAATTAAAATCATAAATTTACAACATATCAAGTGGTCTCCAATTACTCTATTTCAAAGCCATTATTCAATTTTAAAACAATTTTATGAAATCATTTCATTAAATCACATTTGGTTTATAAAACTGAAAAATTAATCATTTAATTCATTTTCCATGAAATTCATAAAATCGAATAAAAACCACTTTAGATAATTAAGACGATAGTAAGGTTACTCACTGTTTCGAGAGTCGAATTTTGAGTACTCCGATTCCTGATCCTCGGGTACTATCTCTTTACTTTTGCTAGAATGCTCACCACCTAGACATAATGCACAATAAGCCATTTACTACATTTGTGCTAAATTATTATAAAACCAATTCAAGCTCTATACTAATGCATGAAATGGGATGTGAAATAGTTGGGTAACTATCTAAATACGGTGTTTAATATAAATTCACTTGTGTACCTAAATAAATCGGTATTGGCCTAATTCGATCTATCCCCCGATTAATTGGCCAATACGTCCAATTTAACTCCAATTAACTCCATATTTTTTCCAATTCTTAATTCACCAAACACAAGTCAAATAACCTAAAATTTGGCAAATCCATCTTCACTTTTCTTTTTAGAATTTATGGTCAATAATGGTGCATTAAGACCGTGATTTTTTCTGCTACTTTTTCACACCATAATTCATCATTTTCTAACCAATTCTCTTAAAATAAAAATCAAATTCATCCTCACTCAATACAAGGTAGGTTCGGCCATTGATGGGTGATGAGGAAAATGAATTCTTTTTTTGTTGTTTTGCTTCTAGACATGGTAAACTAACTAAAAACACCAACATAACTTGAAATCAAATCAATCCAACATCATTCTCTCTCCATACCCATTCGGCTAGCCATGAATTCACCATGAAAACATATAATTTAACCATGAAAACTAAGGACAAATGCTTAAGGAAAATAGATTTCAAGTTTAAATTGAGATATCCTACCTTTTTCACTTGTTTTCCTTGATTTTTCACACTTTTTCTCTTGAAATTCTCCACCTAGGGTTTGTTCTTTCTTTTCCTTCCTTTGTTCTTCCTTTGGCCAGCCATATGAAGAGAAATGGGCTGATTTTGTGCTAATTTATAAGGAAAATATTAAATGGATGAGAGTTTGACACATGTCACCATTCCATTGGTCCATGTGTCATACTTAGCCATTAAGCAAACTCTCTCCACCACTTAAATTTTCTCAATTATCCATGATAATATTGGGTAAAATCCATGTGTTGGACAAGTGTTGGGTGGTGTAAAATTACGATTTTGCCCTTGGGTGACAAAATGACTATTTTACCCCTATGCTCGAAAAAATGCCAGAATTAAAATTTTTCACTTCTCAAACTCAAATTATGTTCAAAATAGTCAATCTTAGTCAAAAAAATTTCATCCAACACTCACATCTTAATCTCGGGTGGCAAAATGACCATTTTGCCACTAAGTCATGAAAATTCTAATTTGACTCCAAATCTGTCCTCGAACTCTGAATCACCATTTTAAGTCATTCTAGGGTTTTAAAATTCTCAATTTCATTTTAAAATCTCTATTTGGACTAGTTCGAGGCTTAATTCAACTTAATTGTATCATTTGGTACATTATCGTCCTTTATCGATTTTCGAGGTACCCAAGTAAGCAAACATGCATTCTTATGTATGTAGGGCATAATAAACATATTGTAGAGTTGGGCTTGACAAAATATGTCAAAATCAAGAAAGGTAGCAAGCATGACAGCAAGTTTCTCGCTGCAACGAGAAACATTCTTTGTTTGCATATGTTTTGGTTTTTCAAGCATATCTCCCACTACAGAAGTCCAATTGACATGATTTTTAGACCATTAGAAATCTAAAAGACTGGGCTACAAATTTTATGTTTACTACTTTGCCCAGTTATAATTGGAAGATGGTCGAAATATGTGTCAAAATGATGGCACTGCACCATAAAATTTGGAACCACCCGAGAGTTTCTCGCTACAGCGAGAATCCATTTTCGCTGCAGCGAGAAACAGGGCTGGTTTGTACTCCCACCACTCGAGAGTTTCTCGCTGCAGCGAGAATGCAGATTTAGGGCATATGACAATTAAGGGATTTTCACATGCCACAAAATCCATTCCTGCCATATTGCACACCAAAGTGAACACATTGACAATAATCAAGTTTCTCATTATTCATTTCAATCACATATTATAATCATAAACTTTCTATCACATATACATATATAAACACGTACACCACCCCACTTCATTCATCGTCATGTGCACTCCCTACTCGCACATTTCAACATCATTATGTTTGTGTGCTCCCCCACATCGCGCACATAAGCAATATCATCATCATTGTGCGCACTCCGTACTCGCACACTTCAATATCATCATGTGTGCACTCCCTACTCGCACACTTCAACATCATCACACAACATTATTCATCAATGCGCAACAAATATTCATATATATATATATATATATATATACCAACATAATGTAGTAGTACATGAATCCATAACAGCCACATGCCAAAACATAGAAACAATTTATCAAGGGCTTGTTCCCATGCATAATTTAATGAAAAACCAAGTAAAATCATTTAAATGCTTCATCCCAACACATATGTATTTTTCAAAAACACTTTGATGCAAGTTCACTCGTCGATATTTGTTGAATCTTTAATTGACTCTAACTTTGATTATTGCTTCAAACGGACATGTGAGGCCTCGTAGGAACCTATCACACACAATAGAACCATCAAAAATATAACAGCCCACAATTCTAATTATTAACCATCTCTAACCACTTAAAATCAACCCTAACTCATTTCTCACCTTGCTGGACTTATAGTTAAACTCCTTTTCAAGAGTCTTCAAGCTACTATGGCAAGTCTCTCTTTCTCTCTCTAAAACTTCTAGCTAGTGGGAGAAAGTGTTGAACAAAGACTTTTGAGGGTTTAAGGTGAGAGAGTGAAAGAGCACAGAAGGTTCTATGAAAAAGTGCTCAAAAGAATGAAAATTGAAGCTAGAGAGAGAGAGAGTTATGAAAGCTTTAAGAGAGGCTTCCATGGAAGATGAGGAAATGTGAGATGGGAGGAAAAAGAATAAAAAGCTGCTGGAAAAATGAGGAAGCTACTGGGGAAATGAGATATTTTTAGCCTAAGCTTATCCAAACTTCACTAAAATCACGAAAATGCCCTTAACAAGTTGGCTTTGTCTTCCTACAATCCTTTATGCAATCTTTTTACTCTTTTGACACTGAGATAAAGTCCATAATAGTTTAAAAATACTCGGGTTCATGAAAACTTAAAAATTTTGACTCGAGATGAAAAATGACCATTTTTACCCCTACCTTGGAAATCATTATTATTTCTATTTCCTTCGTCATTTTATCATTATTTTCATCATTCATTATTGTCTTAGGCCTACTTAGGCCTTAAATAACATTAGAAAATTGACTTTTAAGAGCTCACCAGGAAAATGACCAAATTACCCCTGCTCCACATCATAGGGTCTACCTCCGCTACATGTTTATGAAGGTCGAGGTCTCACAAGTTTGGCTCCATATGAGGCTTTGTATGGGTGAAGATGTAGATCACCTATTAGTTGGCTCAAAGTTGAGGAATGAAAGCTTTTAAGGTTAGGGATGGTCCAAGAAGCTGAGTGAAGTATGCATGTAAATCAAGAAAGGATGCCAACGACTTAAAGTCGTCCGAAATCTTACATCGCTAATAGGCACAAACCTTTGGAGTTTGACGTTGGCAACTATGTCTTTCTAAAAGTTTCGCCAACCAAAGGAGTTAAGAGGTTCAGAAAGATGGGTAAACTAAGCCCTAGGTAGATCAGACCCTTTAAGGTATTACGGCGTGTTGGTGCAGTTGCTTATCACCTGGTGTTACCATCTAATGTGTCTGATGTTCATCTGGTCTTCCATGTATCCTTGCTTAAGAAGTATGCTCTCGATCTTTTGCATGTGATACAATATGATGAAGTCCAATTATAAGATGGACTCAGTTATGAGGAGCAACTCGTAGCCATATTGGATCGACAAGTAAAATGACTTCACTCTAAAGACATTGCTACAATGAAAGTGTTGTGGCAAAGCCATTCGATCGAGGAAGCCACGTGGGAACTAGAAGAGGAAATACGAGATAAGTACCTCCATCTCTTTAAGGTTTAAGATATTTGTAACTTATGGTATACAATTTAAATTCAAGGATGAATTACTTACAAGAAGGGGAAAATGCAATACCCCTAATTTTTTTGATGTAATTATGGAGGATGGATTTGAATTTATAATGCATTTGAGGACTTTGATGATGGATTAATATGACTAAGTATGTGGACTTATGACTAGTGATACTTAAGCACTAATTTCTATAAAGATGATGTTTATCATATCCTCTAGACTTCGTAGTCTAGGCTCACACAACATAGGCCACCTATGTGGCTTGCACTAAGGCACACAATTCCACACTTTTGTTCTCTAACCTAGGCATATACATCTAAGCAAACATACATATTTACGTACATATATTCTAGTACCATGGTGGTGCCTCTAATAGGTGTCATTCATGACATGCATTTTAAATTTAAACACACTCACAGTGATAGTTGAAGCACATCCATAGCCAAGCTTCAATTTTCAGCTTTCAACCATCCTTCAGCTTATAAATGCACCTAATTTGCTCCAATTTCCCCTTAACACATCAAATCACATTTATTTCTCAACTTTCAAAATTGCCCAATTTTTAAAAAACAAAAACAAATTCAATAAATAAGCTCAATCTTTCCACAAATAAGCTAAATCCTTACCTTGGGTGCTGGGTTGCTCAAATCTTGACTCCAAATCCTCAACAAACTTAAGGGAGAGAATCTCTCTGAAGCTGAACCAAATCGAATCTAAGTTATTTACCAATTAAATTGGAAATCAATCGGTAAAAAGGTGTAATCTTACTTCTAGGGAGCTTCCCAAGCTCCAATTAGCTCCAACATGCTCAAAAAATCCGTTTAGGAGGCTAGGGTTTTGGGGTTTAGAGAGAGAAAGGGTTTGGTTTTATTGAAAATGGTTCAAATGGCCTAAACCTGATAATTCAATTCCATAGAATTATTTAGTCCAATTTTGTTATTAAATATTAGCTAAGTCCTTACTTTTCAATTATAATGTAATTATTTTTAGTTGTTTTTATAATTAGTTTATTTTTAAGTAAGTTATTTTAATTTTATGTTATTTTTTTTAAATTGGTTATTATTTATTAGTTTTTATATTTTTTGTAGGAACTAAGAGAATTGGGTTTAATTTTGGAAAGCAAGGTGTTGAAAGATCCAAATGTCTGCTTGCATATGCTTCACTATATTGGCCATAACTAGCGCTACAAAACTTCAAAATGATGCAATTCTTAAATCATTGGATAGCTAAGAGACAGAGCTACAACTTCCATGAAGATCACTTTACCCATTTTTGCATTGAAGATAAAGAAAATTATATCAAAAAATGATTGGGTGTACTGTTAAGGGAATGGCAATTTTCAGACTGACAATTGATGTTTGGGCCTCTTATTACACTTTTAAGCCCAATCAAATCATAAGTCAACTTAAAAAACTATAGGTTGAATTTGTTAGCATAAATAGGATATTTTTAAGAGACATTAAGAGCAACAACTTTTGGAGATTCAAGAAGCTAGAAGTTAAGGTTGAAACTTGGAGAGCAAGGCTGCAGATATTTGTTTTGTTTTCTTCCTTAGCTTTTATTTTTTTGTTACTCTCAATGGTTGAATTATATACAATGTTATTTATTTTTGCAATCATGAGTAGCTAATTTTCTTTTTCTAGGATTGCAATTGAGCTCACATGTAATCTAAATTTTTAATCTCTTTCTTGCTTTTCTTTAGTAGGATTAGAATTGTTTATTTCAATTTATTCTTAAAGCTTTTAATTGCCTGATCACCAATTAAATTGATCTAAGAACCTAAACAAACTTGGGAAAGGGAGTTTAGTGTAGACTAAAATTGGGATAGTGTATGATCATATTAATTGATTTGCATATAGGATAGGGATACACCTATAGGCCATATGTAGCCAGATTAGAGCCTAAACTTAATGAATCTATTTTAATTTCAATTCACATAGGGATATAGTATTTTGATTAAAATAGGCATTTTTATAAAATGAGTTGGGAGACCCTTGTAAATAATTTAGGATTCTAAATTAGCAATTCAACCCATTGAAATAAGTTAAGAAAGAGAGGTAAGATTTAGATGAACTGTGAGGGATATTGAAATCCTAGGCTTGTTTGATTTTATATTTACTCAAGTTATTATTACTTTGATTTTTCTTTGTAGTTTAAATTTTGGTTAATTAGTTTTAGTTAATTAATTAATTTTGATTATTTGGATAAGATTAAATTGTTATAATTTTAGTACTTTGTAAAATTTTAGATTAATTCTCTTTGGGATCGATACTCTACTTGCTTAGATATTGTCTATTCGATACGTACACTTGCATAGTAAAATTTTAACTGACAAGTTTTTGACGCCGCTGCTGGGAAATTCTTTCTAGAATCTTTACTAATACTAATACCAAGCAATTTAGTCTTACTTCAAATTTTATATTTCTTGTTTTAATATTAGATTTTGTTAGCTTGCAAATAGTCATTTTCTGCAAAGAACAAACAACTTGATCTTGAGATGGAAAAAAACTTTCAGAAGATGTCGAAGGGAGAATTTGCAAGTTGCAGCTCTAAATCAGACAATAGCTGAGGATAACAACAACAATGGCAATAATGCCATTAATCTGGTTCCCAAAGCAAATAAAGCATTGCGGCATTATGTTGTTCCTCGTTTGCAAGGTTTGCACCAAAGCATTAGGAGACCTTCCATCAATGCAAATAATTTCGAAATTAAACCAGCTTACATTCAGATGATTCAGTCTACAGTCCAATTTGTTGGGTTACTCAGCGATGATCCTAATTCTCATTTTGTAAATTTCCTGGAGATTTGCGATACCTTTAAATACTATGGAGTAATTGATGATGCTATTAAATTGAGATTGTTTCCATTTTCTCTAAGGGATAAAGCAAAGAGCTAGCTTAATTGATTGTTTCCATTTTCTCTAAGGGATAAAGTAAAAAGCTAGCTTAATTCACTACCCAATGGGTCTATCACTACATGGGAAGACTTGGCTCAAAAGTTTCTAGCAAATAGTTTTTCACCTGCCAAGACTGCAAAGATGAGGAACGATATCACCTCAGTCACACAATTTGATGGTGAGTCCTTGTATAAAGCTTGGGAGAGGTTTAAAGAACTACTGAGAAAATGTCCACATCATGGGATTCCTAATTAGTTGCAAGTTCAGACATTCTAAAATGAGCTGGTTGGGTCAATAAAAACCACAATTGATGCTGCTGCTAGTGGGGCATTAATGAGTAAGAATGCTACATATGCTTATAATCCATTAGAAAAGAAGGCCTCAAATAATTACCAATGGCCTTCAGAAAGGTCGGGTCCTAGAAATGTTGTTGGAGCTTATGAAATTGATGCACTTGGCACTTAACTGCTCAAGTAGCTGCATAAATGGTTGCCCTGTCCAAGAAATTTGACACATTGGGAGTTCATGCAGTTCAAAATTCATTTGCAGTTTGTAAGATATGTGGAGATGGCCATTCAAATGATCAATGTCCTTACAATTCTAAATTAGTCCAATTTATGGGGAACTTTAATAGACAGCAGAATAATCTATACTCCAATACTTATAATCCTGGCTAGCGAAACCACCCTAACTTTTCATGGAACAACAATGCAGGGCTTTCAAACCCAAAACCCATCATGCCTCCTAGTTTTCAACAACAAGCTAGACCACCAATTCCTGAAAAGAAGTCCCAAGTAGAAGAACTTTGTGAAACCTAAACCTTCATAGACATGTAGCGGAGGCAGACACGATGACATGGATTAAGGGTAGTTTTATCATTTTCTTGGTGAGCTCCTAGAAGTGGGTTTTTCTAATATTATTAAGGCCTAAGTCAGCCTAAGGAATAAATGAATGATGTATATAGTAATGAAATAAACGAAGAAAATAGAAATAATGATAATTTTCACGATAAGGGCAAAATGGTCATTTTAGGTCTCAGATCTAAATTTTTAAGTTTTCATTAACTTGAGTACCTTTAATCTATTGTGGACCTTTTTCCAATGTCAAAAGAGTAAAACGTTTGAGCCAAAGAGAAGAAGAAGGCAAAGTCAACTATGCATGGCATTTTTGTAAATAATTGAAACTTTAGCCAACTATAGGATAAATATCAAATTTTTCCAGCACCTTCTCCTCACTTTCAGCAGCTTCTTCTTCTTCTTCTTCCCATCCTTCTTCCTCACTAAACATTTTCCATCTTCCATGGAAGCCATCCCTTGAAACCTCCATAACTTTCTCAAAGTACCTTCAATTCTCATGCTTTGGTACACTTTTTCATAGGATTCTTTGTGTTCTTTCACTTCTATACCTCAAGAACCCTTAAAAGTCTTTCCTTAATACTTTCTCTCACTAGCTGGATGTTTTAGAAGAGAGAGAGAGAGACCTTTCATAATAGCTTGAGAACTCTTGAGAAGGAGTTCAATTACAAAACCACCAAGGTGAGTATTGAGTCAGGGTTGATTTTTAGGTTGTTGATGATGGTTAATAATTAAATTATAGACTATTTTATTTCTGAAGGTTATTTATTTATTTTAGTGTGACTAAAGTAGTGTGAATAAATAGCCAATCAAATGGTAATTGGAAGCTAGTTAGGAATAACTAGCAGAACTTGATTTAGGAAAATAGCTTTTGGAATAATATTCATGTCAATTGAGTTGGTGTGATACTATTGTGTGTGATAGGTTCCAATGAGACCTCGCATCTCCACTTGGAGCATTAGTGGAAGTCGGAGTCGATTAAAGAATTCGCAAAGACATGTGAGTGAACTTGCATTAAAATGTTTTGGGATAAATGCATATGTATTTGGTTGAATTACTTGAAATATTTTACTGAACTTTTCTCAAAATATGCATGGGAACAAGCCCCTGATGAAACGTTTTTATGTTGTGAAATATGAATGTGATGAATTCATATGTTTCTACATTATGTTGATGTGTATGTTATGCATTGAATGGCACTATTGGATGACAACTATAACCGTGCGTGTGCAATGTGAGAGTGCACATGACGGTGATAGTGGTGTGCTGTGGGAGTGTACACACTAATGATATAAGCCATGTGCGGTGTGGGAGTGCACATGATGATATTGCCTTGTGCGGTGTGGGAGTGCACATGATGATTCTAGCTATGTGCGGTGTGGGAGTGCACATGAGTTGGTGAGACAGGAGTTGTATACATGTATACACATACCATAGAGAGGTTAGGGAAAATATTAAGTGTTTGCATTGAATATTGAATGTTAAAATTTTACAAATGCTTTCCAATTGATTTTCTCTGTAGCAAAAATGGATTTTTGTTGTAACAAGAATTCTTTTAATTTCATTGCCCTATTTCTAGTTGCAACGAAATTCATTCTCGCTGCAGCAAGAAACTCTCGGGTGCTGGGGGCTTGACTAGCCCATATTTTCGCTGCAGCGAAAATACATTCTCGCTGTAGCGAGAAACTCTCAAGTAGTTAGGTAAAATGCTTGCCCAGGTTTTCATTGCAGCGAAATTCATTCTCGCTGCAGCGAGAAACTCTCAGGTGGTTGGTTCAAAATTTTGCCATGAATTTCACTACAATGAGAATGACTTTTCGCTACAGCGAGATTCACTCTGCTATGCTTGCCTTACTTGAACTCTACTGTAGTTTCACTCTTTAACTTCATTTTTGATCATGGATCTTTCAATACTAAGGCACTAAATAATCAAGAGTTGAATTAAGGGGTTTTAATAAGAAATTGAGCTAAATTGCATTGTTTTTAACATAAATGCATTATGTTTTCTAAAACTTCATGTATTGATGCTTGTTCCTTTCCTATGTTCACTCATTGAGTTTATACTCACTCTTTTCAACTTCATGTTTCTCAAATTCAGAGGTAGTTGGGACCTAGACTTAGGCGTCTATTTACACTCACCTTTTGGTAGGTACCATGGCATTAAGTAGCTGTACCTTCACTCAAGGTCACTCCGTTGGAAGTCAATGAGTTTTTTGCCTGTGTATACGTACATGTGATGTAAATCACTAATATACATGTTGTAAACAATATATGTTTATTTTGATTAACATTGCCACTATGAGTTGGCAATGGGTGACATTATTTTGGATAATATAAATGTAAGTAGTTGACTACCATGTTATATTGTTGAAATAATCATACATGAGAATTACGAAATATGACATTTAAAGTGACGGAAGGAATGATGAACAAGATCATATAAAAAAGGGCTTGCTTGGGCTTAGTGGACTATGCCCATTGGGCCCATGAACCGATCATGGCTCGGGAATTGGGTTGTGACAAACTTCTGTTGCAATATATATCAAAGACCGATGCTATAATTCAAAGTCAAGGAGCCTCCTTGAGAAATCTTGAGACCTAAGTGGGACAGCTTGTAAACTCCATCAATAATAGACCTCAAGGTTCCTTACCCAATGACACACAAATTAATCCTAAAGGTAAGGAACAATGCCAAGCAATCACTTTAAGGAGTGGAAAAGAAATTGAGGGAGTGAATGAAAAAGCAATTGAATCTGAGAATGAACATGTTGATAAGGAATGAATGTGTGAGAAAGAGATTGAAGTTGAATAGAAAGAAGATGACAAGGTTGAAAATCAAGGAACCTCTCAAGTCATCCATCCTCCACCACTTTTTCCCCAAAGGCTCCAAACTAAGTTCCCCTAAATCACTCAAAGATTTTGCAAAAAATAATTACCAATAGTGTAAGGGATTGTGAAACTAGCTGGATTTTTAAGTTTTGGTGGCAGTTTATTTTGGAGAATTGCACTACATTCTTCTGTAAGGGAGACAATTTCACATTCACTTAGCTTTCTCTTTTTGGAAAGGATGTCTTTAAAGAACTTGACATAGCTGGGGATTTGTTCCAAAGCTTCAACCAAAGGAATATTTATGTGTAATTTCTTGAAGACATTGATTTTTGCAAAATCAATTTAATGCCTTGGTTAATTTTTGAGAAACTTAGTTTGGGGGAATGCAAACCCACTTCTGTTACTTTACAGCTAGTTGATCGCTCTTATGTGTATCTAAGGGGAATTATTAAAGATGTTGTTGTCAAGGTAGATAAATTTATTTTTCTAGTTGATTTTATAATTCTTGACATGGAAGAAGATAGGCAAATTCCAATCATTCTTGGGAGGCCATTTGATAACTCTCTAATATAGAGTTATTTGGGCTTAATTTTGATAATAATTTGGCTTAATTCTTGTAGTAATGCATAGAAATTAGTAGATTTTATTTAATTATTTTAAACTAGTTATTTTAGGTGAGTCAATCTAATCTTAGTTAATTTTATGCTTAATTCAGTGCTAATGTGGATAAGATAGGTTGTTATTGATTTATTGGTACTTTTGTAGATACTTGATAAAAGAAGAATTTTAGTGGAAGAAGAAGAGAAATTTCAAGGTGCAGATTTCCACTACATATATTTTTGTATTTCAGCCATAACTTTCCTTAAAGAGCTTCAAATGAAGCGATTCTTTAACCATTGGAAAGACAAGATAAAAATCTACAACCTTCATGTTTACCACTGTGCCCAGTTCAGCATGGAAGATGGTCAAAAATCTTGTTGAAATTGACATATTGCAGTAGTCCTAGAGCAATTATGATTTCTATTAATTAATTAGGCAAGGCTGTGACTCACATGGTCTGATGAGGAAAACCTAATTTGAATTGAATTCTTTCTCCACCCAACTTGGCCTAAATTCAAAGCCTGTAAAAACAACCTTTCGGGGGACTTAAAGAGGGAGAGGAAAAAACACCAGATTGAAGGCTGAGAGTCAAGCCGTAAAGTCATTGAAGCTGAAAAGATTTTGAATGATTCAAGTAGTCTTGGAAGATCAAGATTATAATTCTTGAGTTATTCTTTTTTATTATTTTTTTATTTTCTTAGTTTGTTTTTATTGTTTAAACTTTATTCAATGATGATGTGTGACTTGATGGAGAACTAAATTGTTAATCTAAGATTATGATTGAACTCATTATGTTTTCTGAATTATTTATCTCTCTTTTGATTATGTTTGATAGATTTAGGTTGTTCATGTTATTATGTTCTTAATGCTTATAATTACTTGATCACCAATTAGATTGAATTGGAAATCTAAGTTAAACCTTGATGAAGGAGATTTAGGTAGACCTTGAATAGAATAGCGTATAATCAAATGCACCTAGTTGATTAGGTGGTTTGATTTGCATATAGAGTAGGCATACACTTATAAGCCATACGTAGCTAGGATTAGAGCACAAACTTAATGAATCTTGCTTCAATTTAGTTTGCATAGACATATAGTAAATTAATTGGGAAAGGTATTTTTATGAGAAACTTGACAGAGACTTTTAAATAATTTAGGACTCTAGGTTAACAACTTAATCCATTAAAATAAGTTAAGAGAGAGAGAGAGACAATAATCAGCTGAAGTATTGAGGGATATTATAATCTTAGGTCTAGTAGTTGATTGAAGTTTCAATTTAGTAGTTTTAATTTTTCTTTTAATAATTTTAAAACTTGGTTGTTTGAATAAAATTAGGGTGCGTTAATTTTAGTAGTTAATAGTAGGAATTAAAATAATTCTTTGTGGGAACGATACTCTATTCATTACTATATTACTTGTTAACGATACGTGCACTTGCATGAGAAATCAACAACAAGTTTTTGGCGCAGTTGTTAGGGAATTGATTTTTATATCTTTCTTGTTAATATTAATACCAGGCATTCCTAATCTTACTTCAAACTTTTCTTTTTATTTTCAAATACTTTTGATTGAGGTTATGAACTATCTGTGGCCATCTAAACAATTTGTGTCTAGGAGGGTTGCTAGTGATTATGCATTGGATGCAATCAATGTTTTAGCCACCCAAGTAGATGCTTTGTCTCAAAAAATTAACACTTAGAGTGATAATGCTTTTCAAAGTCCTTTTGTTACATGTGAGTTTTATGGAGATAGGCATTCAAGTGATTGTTTTCCAGCTTATTACAAATCAATGCAATTTGATTCAAGCTTCGATGGGCAACAAAATAAGTCATACTCCAACAATTACAACTCAGGATGGAATCACAAAAATTTTTCATAGAGTAATGATCATGGTCCTACATATTCATCACAGCCTATTTTCCATAATAGTTTTCAATCACAAGTTAGAGCTCCTATGCTAGAGAAAAGCCTTCAATAGAGGATATGTTCATGCAATTCATGACAAAGACTGATGCCTTCATGACAAAGACTAATGCCTGCATGACAAAGTTGGATGCCTTCATGACAAGAACTGATGCCATCATTCAAAATTAGGTAGAATCAATCCGAAATCTTGAGACACAAGTGGGCCAACTAGCTAATGCCATCAACAATAGACTTCAAGATGATAGAGATAAAGTAGATCAAGGAAATTCTTCCAGCAATCAAGTTCAAGATGAAGAAATTAAGCAAGAAGAGAAAATATCTACATCACCACAAGTCAAGCCATATGTTCCTCACATTCTTTTCCTGGATACAATTGATGAGTTACTTGAGGAAGTTATAGCAAAAGCACATTATTCAAGAAAACTCAATTTGAGAAGTTAGATAAAAGTCAGCCTATTCCACCACCTTGGGTTAAGCAAGCATCAAATCTTGAGTTAAAGGCACTACAACCTCATCTTAGGAAAAGGCTACTTTCATACCTCAAGCTTTTTACATGCAAACTCAAACCTCAACTAAAGTGAAGCTAGTGGCTATAAAGAAGTCCTTCTTAGGAGGCAACCCAAGCACTCTAACTTACTATCTTTTATTTATTTTTTTTTTGTTTATTCAATTATTAAATTCTTAACACTCTCTTATATTTTTGCAAGCATAAAAAAGGATAAAAAAAAATTAGGGGAGGGGGGTAAGCCACGGCTTCACCAAGGGGAGGCCGCGGCCTAGCGAAGCCTCCCCAATATGGGTCGTGGCCTAGCGACTATTACCAACGATGGGCCGAGGTGCCCAAAAAGGGCAGGCCATGGCCCTCCTTCTATTATGGGTTGCCAACAAGTGTAGCCCCCCCCCCCCCAAAAAAAAAAAAAGCCAAGCAGCCCCCCCTGCTGTGGGCTGTTGGCTCCATAAGTTTTTGATGATAATAAAACATTCTCACTCATTTATGTCTAACTATACTACTTGAGTGTGCAGGATGAAAATGTATGTTAATAATAAATTAATCACTGAAAAGCAACTATTAAAACTCACAAGGATAAGGAGTTACAAATGAGCAATAAAACAGAAGCCTCTTAGTCGGATAATCAAAGGAGTTAGTCAGCTAAAATTTAAAAGTGAAGTTAGCCAGTTCAAGGACAGTAAGCTCTTAATCAGTTGAGGCCATACTCAATTGAGTAAGAGAGTAAAGCAGATTGTGAGACAGAGAGGACTTAGTCGACCAAGAAGCATGATTAGTCAACTAAGAGCACACTATCAGAAATCTCAATTACAAGATAGAGAGAAACTTAATCAACTAAAAAACATGGTTAGTCAACTAAGAGCTCACTGCCAGAGAATTCAATTTCAAGATAGAGAAAACTTAACCGACTAAGAAGCATGGTTAGTCAACTAAGAGCACGCTGTCTAAAAATTTATATTTGAATGCTAGAAAATAGACTAACGGCTAGAATTGACTCCAAACTATTTCCAACAATTTGAAGCTGTCAACATCTATCAGAGTTGGTTTTTCAAGTATAAAACACACCCCCAACGGCTAAGAAAGAGATCAGTTGTGTAACACTCCGTACTTTGATATGGTGGCTAATAGAGCTTATTGGATGCCAATTGAGATTAATTAAAGTGTTTAAGAGTGTTAAAGGGTGAAAGGTTATAAAATATTCCTTATGTGATAAAATAATAATATTTTATTGAGGTCGAAGTTGTGGAGTTAAAAAGGTGCTATAAAACTAAACCAGGGCAAAGTAAGGTATTTTAGAGCTCTAGAAGGTTAGAGAAAAATTTTGTAATAAAATAATAATTTTTAGATAAAATAATATTAAAATAATACCGATGTCAAATTGGATATATTACATGAAGGAAGTGTGATTTGTACAATTTGTCTAAGTGGGGAAGTGGAAGTAAGAAATATTTTGAAGAAAGGAAGCTTTAGTGGGGCCCACGTGCCTTCATTAAATTAAGTAGGGAAGAGTAAGTATATATTTAAATATTATAGTGACACTTTGGTGGAATATGAATTTGATATTTTATTTGTATAAGTGTAAAGGAAGAAAAATAGAATGGAATTGAAATAAAGGAATGATGGGAGGACCCAATTAAAAAGAATAAGAAGTTGAGGGGTGGAATTGTGAATAATGAAAAGTTAAGAAAATAATTGATTAATATATTTATGTTGAGGAAAGCAAGATGAAATTCAAGTAGGATGCAAGTGAAATGAAAATGAGATTACTTAGCTTGATGGAATTTGCATGTGAAGTTACTATTATGTGCAAATTTTTGCATGCAAAAAAGAGGAAGTTAGCGGGAAACATGTAGGACCCCACAATGTGAAAGTTGATAAAGAGAAAAAGAGCAAAGAGTATTTAAGTGACAGAAAACCATGGTTTGGCAAAGGTAGCCCAAGGTAAACAAAGTAAGGATGGTAATGTGATTTGAAAAGAAAAAGGGATCATCACAGCATGAAATATTATTGGGTCATAAGGTGCCATTAAAAGGAAATGTATGTGAAATGAAATGCAAATGAAATAAAAAGAAAAATGCTAAAAAATTACTAAGCTTTGGACAATCCACCCATGAGAGAAATGGAAAGGAAATGGGCACTTTTACGAGGCCATTTCAAACTTGTTCCTTGTTATGTCTGCCCATACCAAAGTGGAAGCAAACAAATGAGTTGTCTTGAGAGATCCGCCCCATTTGGAAGAGAAATGAAAAGAAATATGGCTTTGTGAGGATTCCACCCAAGAAGAGAGGAAGAGTTGAGAGAAAAGAAAGAGAGAATCGACCTTAAAAGGAAAAAGAGGGAAATTTAAAGAAAAATTAAAAAGTTTTCTCTTGCATGCCATTGTTGGAGCTTAAAGGAGAAAGTGGAGGTTCGGTTTGGTGATTCTAAGGTAAGAAAGGTGAAAGTTATCATTTTATTTAAATGCATGCCTTGTAAACTGAATGTAATGTGAGATTGTGCTTGTGGTAGCTAAGAAATATCAAGGAAAAGGGCTAGAAACCGCATGGAAGAATATGGATGATCCACGGGCTCAACCAAGTTATGGTAAGTAGAACTTTGATTTTGGTTATGGATTTCTTGAGGAAATGAGTTGGTAATTATGTGAGAATGTTTGTGGCAGCAAAGGTCCTCCAAGATTTGAAAGAAATAGATGCATGCATGTGGGTTGATCTTAGAAGTATGGTGATTTTGAGCAAGACGAGTAATGGGTAAGTGTTTTTAACCTTGAGATCATAAGTGGAAAGGAAAAATAAGATGTGCATTGATTGTTTATGCTTGTGGCAATAATGGTGACCAAGGATGTGAGGAGATTTTGAACTATATGTGGAATCCAAGCTAAAGATCAGAAGGTAAGCATACAATGTGAGTACATTATGTTGTGTTGGCTTTAGTTGGTTAAAAGTATATGGATTGCATGTTAAATTATTGTGGATGATGAGGATGAAAAATGTGAAATTAGATTAAGGATTAATTGATTGAAGTGCTGCTTGTACATGTGTGTAATTAAATATATTGAGTTTGAATTGTTGCTAGGAAGTATGTATATGAGGAAGGTTTGCCATGGTAGCGCACCGGAGGAGATAATGGGTGACTAGCAAGTAGAATTAGCTAAAGATGTATCCGAACCTATAGCAACATAGTGTCCCACTATTATAAAGTGAGTAGAGGGTACCCATTTCAAAATTTCCATAACTATATAATGATATACGTATAGTAAATGTTGCTAGTTTTCTTTAAATGCATTTGTGTAAAGCATGAGTTGCTAGAAAATGATAAGTGGTCTTAAATAGTTATTTGTGAAAGATTTATACACTGTTATTGTGGAAAGCATGAGCTGGTAGAAATCTTAGGCAATTGTCGATGCCATGACTTTTGAAATTGCTTTGAAAAAAGCTCTTTATTATGGTTTGTGTCAAAACGTGCCTTACTTGTTTTTGTGATGTGCATTCATGAATAAGCTTTGTGTTCACCATGCTTGACTTAATATCTAAACCTCATGCAAAGGTTTTACATCCTGAATTCTTACAAACGAACTTATATCATCGCCGAGATTTGTTTTTGAAATGGATTTAAAATGAGCTTTTGAGAACCCAATTTGCTTTTAAATGGTTTTGTCAAATCGAGAGATTCAAGAGTAGGCCGAATGTCACATCAAGATAGTGTGACCCTTGTGCACAAGTTAGCTCTAGCTAGAAAACCTTTGGGTCACTAACGGGCTGTTAGACGTGACTGGGGCCATGGTCTGTGATATATACGTGGCATGGCCATGGGTTGATATATGTGGCTAGGCCACAAGTTGATATATGTGGTTGTGACCACACGATTTCTTTGATGTCGACCAACATCGTTGAGACTGTCATGGCTGTGGGAATCCGGTGGAGGCGAGCCTCCCGGATTGTTATTATGTGGAAGTGGGTCCACAAGTTGATTATTTACGATTACCTACTCGAGAGTGATATCTCTTTGTGTTTTCAAACATGACTTCTTTCACATCGTAAGAAATACAAGTTTGCTACAACTCCTTATTTACATGATGATTTTGTGTTTAATACCTCAAGGATGAGATGGTTTATGAGCTTGTGTATAAGGTTTGAAAATGCTTGATTTCATGGGAGCATGCGTGTTTATGTTAGTCCGATTTTAAGTAAAGGACAACAAATGATTTCGATGGTAGAAATCTTTACTTGCATTGGTTTTAATATATTACTTGAAATAATATTTTACATCACAATTATCGGGGTTTATATGTAAGGCAAGAATGCCCCATTTGATTTTAAGTTGTTTTTAATATTCAAATTATCTATCCTTGGCTTGTTTCCCATCTACGCCCTACTCACGGAGCCGATGATCACTGAGTCTGTGAGACTCACCCCCTTATCTCCCTTTTGCAGATAATGATCAGCCTAACATGCAATCATCGGCACTTATGGTCCACCGCGGATAGGTAAAGGTATCTCATAACACTTTTTTCTGAGTCGCTCCGCTGCTAAAGGTTGAGTTGTTCGTAGTTGTTTGTTTCTGTAAATAGACCCTAGTCTCAATGCAATTGTACGGTTAGAAATTATATATTTGGATGTAGTTTTACAATTATGTGGAGTAAAGGTTGAGTTGATTTATTATGACCATTGTTCAATACCATATTGCAAAGAGTTATACGGTATAGGGGATTACATAGATTGGTGAACAAATATAATGATTTAATGTGAGTTTCTAATAAGGCTTATTCGAGATTTGGTGGATTCTTTTGCAAGTCTCGGACTCCGATAACGATCGGGAAGAAGGTCGTTATAAGTTGCTTCCAAGATTAAAAAGAGCTCAAAAATAGCAAAAACTCTTTCCATCCTTCTTGCACTTCACTCCAATCTTTGTAATAGAGTTCATCACTTCATCTTATACCATTAGATCAAGTAAGTGATCATAGGTACCTTTTTATATCTGTTCTCCTTGATTACTTAGAGTGTGCGAGTCACTCTAAGGGGATTAATCAAGCTTGGGTTAGCTTGATTGGTTGTATAGGTTCTAACTTAGCCTAGGAAAAGTTAGATTTGGATTTTGGTTGATCCCAAAAAAAACCATTGTTAAAGGTTGTGGCTGAGCTTGTGAAAAGCCATTGTAAAAGGTTTGTGGAAACTTAGGAATTCCACCATTTATAGTGATTTGGTATGGAAACTCCTTGATTGGAAGATCAAGGCAGTGGATGTAGGTTAAAGAGACCAAACCACTATAAATCTTTGTGCACTGTCTACCCTCTTTTATTTTTTCATCTCATTCTTTTTTAGATCATTCATTCTTCCAGCATTTAACTTCTCATCATTGACCTTTAACTAGCCGCCAATTAGAAGCCAAGTTTTGTGACATTCAAAAAGTGCTATTCACCCCCCCTCTAGCACATATTTTTCGAACCATGTGCTGCCAACAATGGGCAGCCCACTACCCCATTACCCAATAAAACTCCTCTTTTCTTTTCAGTTATTTTGATTTTATTTTATTTATTTATTTCTCTACATTAATCTTTATTTATTTTTTTTGTAGTAAAGAAAATTCCTCCTAAAAAGTGAGAATGAGAAAGACGACAATAAGGAGGAAGAGGATTAGAGCTTCTACAAAATTCATCCAATCATTAGGGGAGTATTGTTTACCTTTCCTTTATTTTTTCTAACATTGAAGACAACGTTTAGTTTAAGTTTAGGGAGGTGAATTTATTTTTCTGGTGATGAATCTTCTGTGGAAGTTTTAGATCTAATTTTATTTGCATGCGTATTTATTTTTATAAATAATTTAGGATTAGTTGGTAAATGAATTTATTATTTATGCGAACCTTAGGAATCTAGAGTAAAGTTGTGCTAATTTTTTCAATGATTTTTTTTATCCAATGATGATAACTAGTTGTCTTGAATTTTTAGCTTTTGGTGAATAAAGTTTTTGTTTGGATTCATGCTAAATTTTTTGTTAAGTATCATTGTTAGGATGTGATTTCAACAATTTTGAGCACTATATCTTTTACTTTGAATTATTATGGATATGTAGAGACGGTTTATATTGATGTAAATTTTAGATTATGTCATGAATTCTAGAATTTACTTGATTTTCTCTCGAGGCGAAATTCTAGGCAATACTTAGTTAGGGACATGATTTATGCCATCTTTGGACCATTTGAGCCTAAAAAGTCAACCTTGTTTAATTTTTATCCCTAGTATACCCCTTTTAAGCCTAATTTCCCTTTTCTTTGTTTAACTACATAACAATTGAGCTTAGCCTTAAAATTAATTTTCCAATTTTGCAACCCTCACTCCTAAGCATGTATACTGTTTTAGGAAATATAAATTGAGCTACATGTTGAAAAAGGTGCCAATGTGATGTTGATATGAAAAAAAAAAGTTCAAAATATCAAAAATAACCCCACAACCTACAATATAAGGAAATAAGTTTGGGGGTATGAAATTATGAAAAAAAAGACAAAAAAAGTTCAAATGTGAAAGAAAAGGTGTATTAGGAGGAAAAGAATAGAGCTTTATATATAGATCCTAGAATAATTATGTGCTTAGGGTAATTTGAGCCACATTAATATCCTTTATCCTACCTAGACCTTAGCCATACATTACAATCTTTATAAAGTCCTAATGATCCCTAGCTTTGTATTGGTCTACATTAGTGGAGAGAGAGATGAAACGTAAACCTATGGAAATTTAGTATTAATTTGAAATTTGTGTTTGTAACATCTCGTACTTTGATATGTTGGCTAATAAAGCTTATCGGATGCCAATTAAGGTTAATTAGAGTGTTTAAAAGCGCTGAAAAGTGAAAGGCATAGTTTGGAATAAAATATTTCACACGTGATGAAATAATGATTAAGTAATAATATTTTTATCAAGGATGAATTAACGATATAAAAAATGATTCGAAAGTGAATCAGAGCATAATAAGACATTTTGGGTTCCAAGGAGACAAGTGAAAAATTTTAGAATAAAATAATATTAAAATATTAATATTTTATTTAGTATTGAAATTTTTCATGAAGAAGGAGTATATGGTCAATCTAAGTGGAGGAGAAGAAGAACGAGAAAATTTTAGGGAAAAATGACGTTAATAGGGCCCGTGTGTCTTTATAAAAAAAAACTAGCGCAAGTAAGTAAATATTTAAATATTGCAGTGATACCGCGTTAAAGCATAAACTTGATATTTTATTGATACAAGTGTTAAGGAAGAAAAATGGAAAGAAATTGGAATTAAAAGATTGTGGGAGGATACAATTAAAAATGGTGAAAACTTTAGAGGGCAAAATGGTAATTTTGCCACTAGTTTGGTCAAAGCTTCCAAAGAAAGCTTTGACTCTTCATCTTTATCCCATGGCTGGTTCTTATCTCTAGCCAAAAGATATTTTCTCCTTCACCTTCATGCTCCCAAAGCCATTTTCATTCTCCTATGCCATTTCACCTTGCCACCATGCATTTGGAAAGAAAAATAGAGAGAATCGGCCAAGAAAGGAGAGAAAAGTGAGAGGCTTAGGTAGTGAGTGATTCAAGAGTAATTGAAGAAATATCAAGTGGGTCTCAAGACTCAAGAAAAATAAGGTAAGGATTTTTGTGTTTTAAGCTCACGGTTGGTTACATCTTTGGAGAAATAATGTGTAAATCATTTTGTGGCAGCAATGGTGGCCATGGGTGTGAGGAAATTATGAATTTTGTTGGGTGAAATCCAAGCTAAAACCAAGTTGTAAGCTTAATGCTACAATTTGAAGTCTATGATTAGTTTAATATTGTGAGAATGATTATGTGCAATATGTAATGTTATGGTGATGTCATGGGCATGGTTGGAAAGTAATTATATTAATTGGAAGCTTGGAAAAAATGGATTGTGTGGATATGTCTTGTTAGGAAAGGCTTAAAAAGTTATGGATGCTGGTGCGTATGAATGAATATTGATGTTATGCTTGGTGGCAAAATGTAAATGAGAATAGTAGTACATATAGACTTAGAAAATGTTTGATGGAAGTGAAATTATAGTTGCTGCCATATGCTAGGTTATTGTTGTGGAAATGATAGTTGAACTTGATAAATATCCTTAGAAAGGATTAACATATGTATTAGAGTCATAAATAAGTTGTCGATAATTTTAATTTAAAGAATTACGCAAGCAAAGGATAAAGGCAACTTTGGTAAAAATGTGTTAAGATGTATATGAATATGCAAGGTTAAGTGAGGAAAAGTGGTGATTCTAGCATAGTATGACTTATTAACATGATGGTAATGTTTGAATGAGGAGGAAAATGGGAATGATAAACACTAAGATTATTGAATTTGGATTGTTGCTGGGAAGTATATAAGTAGAAAAGTTTACCGTGGTGGCGTGCCGGGTGAAGTAACGAGTGACCACAAGTAGAAATAATGAGATACGCACCCGAACCAATAACGACAAAGCATCCCGCTATTGTAAGGTGAGTGGAGGGTGCCTATTTCAAAATCTCCATAGCTATATAGTGTTATACGTTTCATAAATGTTGCCAGATTTCATTAAATGCAATTGTGGAAAGCATGAGCTGATAGCCTCGATAGGCGATTTCTAAATGGATTTATAATGATTTATAAACTATTATTGTGGAAAGCGTGAGCTGGCAGAACTCATAAGAAATTTGGATGCAAGTTGTTTTGAAAATTTTTTGGATATATCTATAGATGAGCTATATATGTAAAGTGTTTTAAGAATCGAGAAACAAGTCTTTTATACTGTTTTGCATTTAAAATCCGTGCCTTGTATTTTTGTGTGATATGCATAGTTTAAATGCAATTGTTAAATGATTTAAAATGCAAGTTTTGAGTACCAGTTTTAGTTCGATCTTTGTATAAGAGAATACACCATGCCTTTTAATGTGAAAAGTAATATGAAAGGTTATTGAACCTTGGTTTCAAATGGTTTTAAGCGAAAGACTTGGAAACCTCAATGTGATTTTTGAAAATGGTTTTGATAAACCAAGTGCGTCGAGAGTACGACGACTGTCACTTCGGTTAATTGTGACCCTCGTGCAAGAGTGAGCTCTAGCTAGAGAACCTTTGGGTTGTCGACAGGCGGTTAGGCGTGGTGAGGGCCACGACTTGTGATATGTATATATGGCTAGACCACAAGTGATCCAGTAGAGTAAGACTCCCGGATGTGCATGGTAGCGAACGCTTGATTCTCTGACGTCGACCAACATCGTGGAGACTACCATGGCTATGGGAATTCTATGGAGGAAGACTCTCGGATTGTTATTATGTGGAAGTAGGTCCACTGTTGATATTATGCTTTCCTACTCGAGAGCCTAGTGAGTTTTCAAAGCGTACTCTCTTGCATCGTGGAGAATTAAGATTTTCTCTATAGCGCCTATTATTTAAATAAAAGCTTTCAGTGCTTACTTGACAAACATGAGTTGATTTAGATGGTCGTACACTTTGGTTTCTTTACATGCCACACATTTTGGGAGCGTGGTTACCTTTATACTGTATTTCATAATTTGATGGCAATGATGTTTTCGATGATTAAAACTTTTTCTGTTACACTTATTTTCGACACTGTTTTGCCAAAGAAAGCATTGTATTATGATTTTACGATATTATTTTTACAAGGCACAAATATCATTCTTATGGTTTTTTTATAAGAAGCGCATTATAAATTCTGGTTTTATCATTCAAATGATATGCTTATTGCTTGTTTCCCATCTTCTCCCTACTCATACAGCCGATGATTACTGAGTTTGTGAGATCACCCCCTTATTTCCCTTTTTGTAGATAGTAATCGGCCTAGCGTGCAATCATCGGCACTTATGGTCTATTGCAAATAGGTAAAGTCATCTCATAGTATTTCATTCCAAGTCACTCCGTTGCTAGAGGTCGAGTCATTGTACTTTGTTTTCTTTGTAAATGAGTATTGGTCTCATTATAAATGTTTAATTGGAGACTTTAGACCTCATTGTATATACTTATGAGTATATGTTTTAAGATTGAATTGATTATTATAATTATGGTTCAAGTTATGATACAAAAGTATATGGTTTAATCACTAATATGGATTGATGAACGAGTATAGTGAACTATCGAGAATCCCTAATAAGGCTTGTTTAGGACTTGGTGGGTTCTCTCGAAGGTCTCGAATGCTAGTAATGGCCGAAGAGCAGTCGTTACAGTGTTGGCATAAACTCATCCGGATGTCATGATATTTTTGGTAAAAGATTTCACACACACGAAAATCCATTTGAGAATGTGCTTGCATTAAAATTAAAACCTGAATTTGAATGAAGCCTATATTTTTCCTTCGATTAATGATTGATAGACATACTTTTGAGGAAATCATAGGAAATCATTGAGTTGGTGAACTTTATCTCTAGTAATAATAGTAGTACTAGCAATAATAATAGTAGTAACTATATTTATTTTAGTTTTCATTAACTGAATTTGATTTTTGTAAGTTAGGTTCTTTTCTATGTTTTGCTCGAGGACTAGCAAAATATTAAGTTTGGGGGTATGATAACTCTCTAATATAGAGTTATTTGGGCTTAATTTTAATAATAATTTGGCTTAATTCTTGTAGTAATGCATAAAAATTAGTAGATTTTATTTAATTATTTTAAATTAGTTATTTTAGGTGAGTTAATCTAATCTTAGTTAATTTTATCTTAATTTGGTGCTAATGTGGATAGGATATGTTGTTATTTGATTTATTTGTGCTTTTGTAGGTACTTGATAAAAGAAGAATTTTAGTGGAAGAAAAAGAGCAATTTCAAGGTGCAGACTTCCACTACATATGTTTTGTTATTTCTGCCATAACTTTCTCTACAGAGCTCCAAATGAAGTGATTCTTTAACCATTGGAAATATAAGAGAAAAATATACAACTTTCATGTTTACCACTTTGCCATGTTTAGTGTGGAAGATGGTCAAAAATGTTGTCAAAGTTGACACATTGTAGTAGTCTTAGAGCAATTACGATTTCTATTAATTAATTGGGCAAGGCTGTGACTCACATAGTCTGATGAGGAAATCCTAGTTTGAGTTGAATTCTTTCTCCACCCAAACTAGCCTAACTTCAAGGCTCATAAAAACAACCTTTCAGAGGACTCAAAGAGGGAAAGGAAAAAACACCAAATTGAAAGCTGAGAGTCAAGCCGCAAAGTTATTGAAGCAGAGAAGATTTTGAATGATTCAAGAAAACTTGGAAGATAAAGATTATAATTCTTGAGTTTACTCTTTTTAATTATTCTTTTATTTTCTTAGTTTGTTTTTATTGTTTAAACTTTGTTCAATGATGATGTATGACTTGATGGAGAACTAAATTGTTAATCTAAGATTATGATTGAACTCATTATGTAGTCTGAATTATTTATCTCTCTTTTGCTTATATTTGATAGATTTAGGTTGTTTATTTTATTATGTTCTTAATGCTTCTAATTGCCTGATCACCAATTAGATTAAATTGAAAACCTAAGTTAAACCTTGACGAAGGAGATTTAGGTAGACCTTGAATAGAATAGTATATGATCGAATGCACTTAGTTGATTAGGTGGTTTGATTTGCATATAGGGTAGACATACACTTATAAGGCATACGTAGCCAGGATTAAAGCACAGACTTAATAAATCTTTCTTCAATTTAATTTGCATAGACATATAGTAAATTAATTGAGAGAGGTATTTTTATGAGAAACTCGACAAAGACCTATAAATAATTTAGGACTTTAATATAGCAACTTAATCCTTTAAACTAAGTTAAGAGAGATAGACAATAATCAAATGAAGTATTGAGGGATTATAATCTTAAGTCTGGTAGTTGATTGAAGTTTCAGTTTAGTAGTTTTAATTTTTCTTTTTAATAAATTTAAAATTTGGTTGTTTGAATAAAATAAGGGTGTGTTAATTTTAGTAGTTAGTAGTATGAATTAAAACAATTCTCCATGAGAACGATACTTTATTCATTACTATATTACTTGTTAATGATACGTACATGTGAGACCTTGACCTTTATAGACTCATAGTTAGTAAAATACGCGATATCCCTGATCAGGGGTAATTTCGTCATTTTATTAGTAAGCCCATAAAAGTAAGATTTTAAACAATATTATGGCCTAATTAGGCCTACGGCATAAATGGATGATAAAATTAGGGGTAAAATGAAAAGGAAATAAAAATTATGATGATTTTCACGATAGGGGTAAAATGGTCATTTTTCACCTCAAGTTAAAATTTTAAGTTTTCATGAACCCGAGTATGTCTAGACCATTATGGACCTTGTCCCAGTGTCAAAAGAACAAAAAGAGTGCATAAAAGATTGGAGGAGAATAAGCTAATTTGTGGAGGGGTAATTTGGTAATTTCAAGGGAATGGATAAGCTTGGGCTATAAATATCTTCTCCTTCCAATAGCTTCTTGAATTTCCAGCAGCTTGTCTTCTTCTTCTTCTTCCATCTCGCGTTGCTTCCAACCTCCATGGAAGCTTGATATGGAGCTTGCATAATTTTCTCTCACTAGCTCAAGTTTTCATACCTTTGAGCCTTTTTTACTAGAACCCTTGTATTCTTTCACTCTCTCACTTCAAAAGCCTTGATAAATCTTATTTCCATACTTTCTCTCACTAGTTGAGCATTCTAGAGAGAGAAAAAGAGAATTATCCCATTAATTTGGAAGCTATTGGAAAAGAATTCAACTACAAAAAAACCCTAGGGTGAGTGATGAACCAAGCTTGATTTTTAGCTATGGATAATGGCTAGTAATTGAGATTATAAGCTATTTTATTGTTGAGGATGTTCATTCATTTTATAGTGATTAAGATAGTGAATATAGATAGCCATTTAATGTGGAAATTAAAAGCTAGCTAAGAGATAGCTTTTAGGGTTATAGTATGTGAATTGACCTATTGTTGATGCTAATGTGATTTTAGGTTCTAACGAAGCTCTATCACCCCAATTGGATCATTAAGGGAATTAGAGTTAGCTAAAGGCTCAACAATAAATCGGTGAGTGAACTGCATTCAAAACTTATTTTGGGGATATAATGTATTTGCCAAACATTTGAATGGATTATCTAGCTTTTCATAAAAACAAGTGCCTTGGGAACAAGCTTTTGATAAATTGTCTCCATGTTGTGACATGTGACTATTATTGATTCATGCACTACCACATTGTGTTTATATATATATATATATATATATGAATACATTATTGTGTAATGACATTAACTCGGCTATATGTGAGTAGGGAGTGCGCATAAGTCGATGATGACCCGTTTATGTGCGAGTAGAGAGTGCGCATAACCCGGTGATGACCTAGCCATGTGCGAGTAGGGAGTGCGCATGAGTTGAGGGATGATGGGATGATGTGCATGATGATGACGGGATGGTGTACATGATGATTGATATATATATGTGGCATTCCCACTGGGGGACCCACTCGAAGGTATTGTTCTTTCCGGGTTGCCAAGTTGCAACTGGAATGGTTAAAGGTGTTCCCTTCGGGGGAAACAAAAGTTCTTGTGTTCAATCCAAGGATCGGAGAGGTCGTGCCGGACTGCTGCAACGGGGCACACATTGGCAACCCGGATAAAACAATACCTTCGAGTGGGTCCCCCGGTGGGAATGCCACAATATATATATACATATATGGTATATGGTTGAAATGCAAAAGTGTGAGCATTTGATTTGTTGAAATTTGGGAGTTTGCATGTGTTACATGTTGCTTTTGTTATTTAGCAAAATGGCTTTGTTTTAAGGGAAAATGACATTTTTTTTCTTAATCTTCTGATTCTCGTTGCAGCGAGAAACTCTCAGGTTTTTGAAAGCCTCACTAGTTTGGTTCTCGCTGTAGCGAAAATGCATTCTCACTGCAGCGAGAAAAGTACTGTAGCTTCTCGCTACAGCAAGAATGAATCTCGCTGCAGCGAGAAACATTCTGTTTTGGGACCAAAATTTCGCTACAGCGAGATTCATTCTTGCTGTAGCAAAAAACTTTCTGTTTTGTTTCCTCATTGGTTCGGTTGCTGCTCCATTTTCCATTTCTTTTGTACCATAGTTGAGCTTGGACTTCCAACATTAAGGAATAAGTGAATTAAGTTTTAAATGAGTAGGTTTGGTGAGAAACCCTCGGTCAGTTGAGGAACCCTCATTCGGCTAATAACTTAATCCCAACGTCGCTGCAGCGAAAAGGCATTCTTGCTGCAGCGTAGCTGTAGTGAGAATGCCTTTCCGCTGCAACGAAGATTCGTTGTCGCATTTGACTTGCTTGTGTATCACTGAAGCCTTCATTTTTTTCAAATTATTTGATATGTATGGGTTCATCATTACCAAGTGATTAATTATTTAAAGGTTTAATGAGGGGTTTTCAATATGAATGAAATTAAATTGCATTGTTTTAAAACAAATGCATCATGATTTTAAATTCTCCCTTATGGTTGCTTGTTCCCTTCCTTGTTCACTCACTGGGTTTATACTCACCGTTTTCAACTTCATGTTTTCAGATCACGAGGCAGCCGGTAACTAGGATGAGGTGTCCTTGTAGACTTGTAACCATCTTTTGGTAGGTGTCTCGGCATTCAGCAGCTGTACATTCGTCCGAGTCCCTCTGCTGAAAGTCGAGTATTCTTTTGTTGTGTATAGACAAACCTAATGTAAATTATTAAGATACATGTTGTAGATAATGTATATACACTTGTTCAGTATGCCAGTATGAGGTGGCAAATGTTTAATATTATTTTGATTCTAAGTTATGAAATGTGACTTAGCAGTTTATGATGGAATGATGAACACGTCAGATTAATAGGCTTGCTTGGGCTTAGTGGACTACGTCCATTGGGCCCATGCACCGGTCATGGCCCGAAATTTGGGTCATGACAGTACACTTGCATGAGAAATCAACAACACCATTCTTAGCAACTGCTAGAGCTTTGATTCATGTTGAAAAAGGTGAGCTCACTTTAGAGTTCAAGACCAACAAGTAATATTTAATATTTTCAAAGCTTTAAAATTGCCTATGACATTTGAAGACTACTTTGCTGTGAGTGTGGTAAATGACTTTACACAAGATGTTTTCTTAGAAAAATATCCTAATGATCCTCTTGAAGCATGTGTGATGCAAGTGATTATGCGGTGGGAGTTGTTTTTGGACAAAAGAAGGATAAAATTGTTCATTCCATTTATTATGCTAGCAAGATTTTGAATGAGGCCCAGAAAAATTATATCACAACAGAAAAGGAGCTTCTGGCTGTAGTTTTTACTTTTGACAAATTTCGCTCCTATCTCGTGGGGACAAAGGTGATAATGTACGTTGACCATTTAATTATCAAATATTTGATTGCCAAAAAGGATGCTACACCAAGATTGATAAGGTGGATTCTCTTGCTACAAGAGTTTGATCTTGTGATTCGTGATAGAAAAGGAATAGAAAATTAAGTGGCAAACCACCTCTCAAGATTTGAAATGGAAGCTCAAGGTAAGGATTCAACCTTAATCGATGAGACGTTTCCTGACGAACAAATCCTTCAAGTTGGTAAAAAATCACTTCCTTGGTATGCTGATTTCGTGAATTATCTAGTAAGCAATATTATTCCCTTTAATTTAAATTTTTATCAGAAAAAGAAATTTTTGCATGATGTTAAATTTTATTTTTGGGATAAGCCTTACTTGTTTAAATAGTATCAAGCCCAAATCTTTAGAAAATGTGTCGTAGAAGAAGAAATTCAAAATGTGCTTCACCATTGCCATTCTTCAGATTATGGAGGACACTTTGAAAGAACAAATACTGCTGCTAAAGTCTTCCAATCAGGTTTGTATTGGCCTACATTATTTAAGGATGCTCACAATTTTGTTTTGCATTGTGACAGGTGCCAAAGAATGGGTAATATCTTAAGGTGACAGAAGATGCCTCTCAACAACATCTTTGAAATAGAAATTTTTTATGTATGCGGTATTGAGTTCATGGGTCCATTCATATCTTCATACAACAACAAATACATCTTGCTTGCCATAGATTATGTCTCCAAATGGGTTGAAACGACAGCCTTTCCTCATAATGATTCCAAGGTAGTGATGAATTTCATTATGAAGAACATTTTCACTCGATTTGGCACTCCAAGGGTAATTGTTAGCAATGACGGACGTCATTTTTGCAACAAGTATTTTGATGCCCTTCTAGCAAAATATGGAGTTAAACATAAGGTTGTAACTATGTACCATCCTCAAATTAATGGCCAAGCGAAAGTATCAAATAGAGAAATCAAGAGGATTTTGGAGAAAATAGTGTGTCCCATAAGAAAAGATTGGGCAAAAAGATTGGATGATGCATTGTGGGCATATCGGACTACTTAGAAGACCCCAATTGGCATGTCTCCATACAAGTTGGTCTTTGGCAAAGCTTGTCACTTACCGGTGGAACTTAAGCACAATGCTTATTAGGCTATGAAGAAGTTAAATTTTGATTTACAAGCAGCGGGTGAGCAAAGGTTGTTGCAATTAAATGAACTTAATGAATTTCGCCTTCAAGCTTATGAGAATGCCAAACTCTATTAAGAGAAAACAAAGCAACGACATGATAAGAAGATAGTGGAATAAAGCTTTGAGTAGGGACAAGTAGTGCTGCTCTATAATTCTCACTTGAAATTATTTCCAAAAAAACTCAAATCAAGGTGGTCTGGTCCTTTCATTGTCAAATAGGTATTCCCACATGGAGCAATTGAAGTTAATGGGACAAATGGTCAAAACTTTAAAGTCAATGGACAAAGATTGAAGCATTATTGGAGAGGCTAAATTAATCGTCAAAAGTCCTCAATACACTTGCTTGATATAGCCTAGAGTCTAAGTCAGTCTAGCCAAAGACTATAAATGAAACGTTTCTTGGGAGGTAACCCAAGGTCCTCAACTTTACTTATTTTCGTCTTTGTTTCCTTTAAGTTTTGTTAGTTACAGTTTATTTCTTTTGATCTAATTTCTTTTTATGTTTCCTTTGCAAGTGATTGGTTTTAAAAAAAGAAGGTCAGAGCCACTGCCTTCAAATCAAGAGTCGCGGCCTTGAAAAACAAAAGGTGAAAATAGAATGTTTCAATGCCACGGCCCTTAAAGGAAGAGCCGTGACACTGAATGGAAGGCCAACACAGAACGATTAAGCGCCACAGCGCTGGATAGCGGCCCAACCCCACCCCTATAAAAACCTTACTTTTTTTTTTTATTCATTCATTCTTTTTCTTCTCCAGCCACCTTCTCCCTCTCCTCTTTCAAATATTTTGCTCCCATTCCTCACATAAAAAATAAAATAATAAAATAATAAAAAGAGCTAATTGCATTCTTTTTCATTTACAATTTCTACATCTTTTCCATACTTGTTTTTTTTTGGTCTTGCCTTCAATCCTCCCTCAAGGTGAGTTCTCTCTCTCTCTCTTTCTCTCAT
>NC_030853.1:9564749-9612098 GCF_000208745.1 Theobroma cacao | reverse complement strand
TCTCTCTCTCTCTCTCTCTCTCTCTCTCTCTCTCTCTCTTTTATGCTGGAAGTTCCTGCAGGGCCCAGCTACCTTGTAATTATTTTATTAATAATCGAAAAGTTAAGTACAAAGGGGAGGGGGACCGAAACCTTACCTCTAGAATTACATGAGCATATGACAGAATCGAAAAAACACTAAAAGTAAGGAAATCTAATTTATGTGCATAACTAGTGATGCTACAGTAAAATAGAGATCACCCACTATTACAAAGTAATAAGGAATTAAAATAATAAGAAAAATAAATAGGGAGTACTACTCCTTTACAACTATCTAAATCGAACATAAGGTAAATTCAGTCCATCTAACTTAAGCATACCATGCAATTCCTTGTGCTTCAATAATTACACAAAGATTCTGATGTGTGTATCCTTGGTTTGACAGGAAATTTGTAGCTTGGTTACCTTCTCAAAAAATGTGTGAAATTCTATAAGAAATACTACTCAGGCACTTTCTAATGGAGGCCAACAAATATCGTATATCGTGGGACCCTTTCTGATATTGCTGGATCATTTGAATCACCACCAATGCATCCATTTCTATCCACAGCCTCTCAATATGCCGTTCTTGACATAGGAGTAACCCTCGGAGCAATGCACGTAGTTCTACCTGCAAACAATTACAACGACCTATATTCTTTGAGAAACCAAAGATAAGCTTACCTGTATGATCTCAGAGCAATCCCCCACTTGCTGCACTATGACAATTCCGAGAACTACCATCTACATTCAATTTATATTCACTTGTAAATGGTTTTACTCAATGAATAATTTGAGAAGTTGTACCATGTTTAGGGGGGAAACAGGAAACCCCACATAGCTGCTATATCTTTGCCTCCTTTCCACTGCCATTGTTTCAAAAGGGAACCGTCATGTAACTGCCTTAACAATTTCATAATCTTCCACACCACTCTGTTCGGATAGATGCCCAAATGCCTGTGCTTAGCATCATTTCTTTCTAACCATAAAAACCAGCGTATGAATAAGGGAGTTAAGATGCGGATATGACCCTTTTTTACATAATCACTAGAATAATACCATGCCCATATAATCTGGGAAATATGTTGAGGAGTCGAAACATAGATTTGAAAAAATTTTGCAAAAAAATTCCAAACCTGTTTCTCTACCGGATTATCCCAAAGAACATGAATTAGTGATTCCTCATAATTACAGCATACGCATCTAAAAGCCAAATGAAAACCTTTTTCCTTCATCCGAAGTTCAACCAGGATCCAATTGTTTAATTCTCTCCATAGGAAAAAGGAAATAGATAGTGGAATGCTTTTGTGCCAAATTAAGGATCCCACCATATTAAGGGATTTGCGCTGCCTTACTGCCTCCCAAGCACTCCAGGTAGAGAATTCTCCATTCGAAGTAAGAGCCTAGTAAGCAACATCCTCTTGTGATCTATCGAATGGAATCTGAAAAATCTCATCAACTAAATTCATAGGCAGGGATAATTTCAATTTATACACGTCCCAAGTATCACCCCATAAAAATTTATTAACATAGGACATATCATTCTGGAATGAAAAGAAAGATGTTACCAAGGGATGGTCTCCCATCCAACAATCGTGCCAGAAAAAAAGCTGTAACCTCCATCGAATATTCTGCAATGTCATAATTTGACCCCCGACCATCTGTTTCCACACTTGAGAGTCACGTAACTTCGGTTGTACATAGTGAGGTATTCGACCCTTACAGTATTTTGTTCTCAGAAATTGTGTCCATAGGCTATTACCTGTTTGGAATCTCCACCATAATTTTAATGTAAAAGCCTCACATACATCATTCAGATTTCGGATAACAAGTCCCCCTTCAGAACATGGAAAAGTAGTTTTAGACCAAGTCACCCAATGCATTTTCTTACTCATAGTAGAATCACCCCACAGGAAGCTATTGAAAAGCCATTCTATTTTCTCAATCACTATCGCCGGCGGTTTGAGGACTTGTAGTAAATACATCAAAAACGAAGAAAGAATGCTTCTAAGCAATGTGATACGGCCTCTTGATGATAAAACCTTATTCTCCCAACCTGAAATACGATCTCGAATCTTAGTAAGTAAAGAATCAAAAAGAATTACCTTTTTCAATCCTTTGTACAAAGGAGCTCCGAGATAAGTAACAAGGAGTGTTTTATGCTGAAAACCAGTCGTATAAGATATGATTTGCCTCCTGGAGAGTGGACAACTAATAGCTGTGATAAAGCAGCTTTTCTGATGATTAATCTGCTACCTAGATACCTGTTCATATTCCTATAAGAAACTCAAAACTTTCTACAAGGCTAAACGACATCCATTAGTGAAAATCACAATATCATCAGCAAACTTAAGGTGAATAATGGGCATCAAGCATCCCGCTAACTAATGCAATGAATTATATCGACTGAATAAAAGATTAAGTCCCCTAGATAGATAATCTGCAACCAAAATAAATAAAAAAGGGGAAATAGAATCACCTTGCCTTAGCCCCCTCTCGGACTTGAAATAACCCACCAGATTACCATTAATAAGTAAGGAGAACCAACAGTTAGAAATGTATGCCTTAATCATACTTATCCAATGTGCATTAAAACCAAAATGCTCCATCATTAAGTAAAGAAAGTCCCAATTTAAATGATCATATCCCTTAGCCATATCCAATTTTAAGACCACATTACCTCCTCTTAATTTAGCATCAATCCTGCCAATTAGTTCTTGTGCAAGCAAGATATTGTCACTTATAAGCCGACCATTGACGAAACCACTGTGATTTTCTGAAATGATGGATGGGAGAATTTTGGCCAGTCAATTCCCCAAAAGTTTAGTTACTATCTTATTTAAGATGGTACATAAACTAATGGGCGAAAATCACTCTGTTGACAAGCATTTGGCTTTTTCGGCAATAGAACTAAGGTTGTTGAAGTAACACCACGTGGAAAGGAAGGACTGTTGAAAAAATCTAGCACTTCGTCAAGAAAATCTTGCTTGATTACATCCCAATAATGATGAAAAACCATTTGGACCAGCAACACTGTCTTTATTAATACTAAAGACTGCATTCTTGACTTCCTGGAGAGATGGAACTGCACACAAGAACTCATTATCAGTGGCGGAGATCTTTCAAGGAATGAGAGATGAGTCAAAACTAGAAATATCGCAAGGTTCTGCCTTCAACAAATTTTAGAAAAAATCATTGGCAGAATGTTGGATTAAGTATGGGTCTTCAAATACATTTCCATCCAAGTCTTGGATCCGAAATATATTACTTATCACTCTCTTTTTCCACATCCTCATATGAAAGAATTTAGTATTACACTCCCATTCAACCAACCATTTCACTCCAGATTTTTGTTGCCAAAAAAGCTCCTTAATACTTAACTGATGGTTGAGTTTAGCATAAGCTTTGTGCATGAGATTTCTATTCAGTGATGATGGATCCTGTTGAAAAATTATTTCTCTCATTTCTGCCTCTACTTATGCCAGCTTTAGCTTTTCAAAAATGTCTCCAAAAATCTACTTATTCCACCACTTTAAATCCCATTTCAACCGCTGTTGTTTGAACCAAAAAGCCATTAAACCTGAACCTTGTAAAGGGGCTTGCCAACTTCTTTCAACAAAAGGTAAAAAATCATGGTGTTTTGTCCAAGCATGTAGGAAGCGAAACGTAGATGGACCCTTTGGACGTGTAGTAGAACAGGAAATTAAAAGGGAGCAATGATCGGACCCATCGTGATCCAAATGCTGCACTCGAGTATGAGAAAAGCATTCTGCCCATTCCGGGTTGTAAACCACCCTATCTAGCCTTTGGAACATATGATTGTTGGTCCAAGTAAAATTGTTCCCTTCAAAACCCGCATCTAGTAAACCACAATCAAGCAACGTTGCGGCAAAGTCCTCCATTGAGCCGCCGTGGGGAGAGGCACCATTCAAACATTCAGCGTAGCTCACAATAGAGTTAAAATCACCACCCACCATCTATAGTCCCGGGATATCCATAGACAATAACCGCAGACTATTCCACAGCTCCAATCTCTCTTGTCTAGTGCACTTAGCATAAACAAAGGAAGTAAATAAAAGGGTGAGACAGCCAAGGCAAGGATAATTTCACATGCAAGCATTGAATACGATCTAGCAGAACTTCACAGCAAACTTTCACGAAAGAAAAAATCCATATTTTTTTAGAACAATTGCTAACTACCTTATCAAAACCAAGTTTCCTTCTAATATATTCTGCTCTACTTATATTTACCATGGGTTCCAAGATTACCATTAGTTTTATGTTGTGCATCATTTTTAGTTTTTTCAAGCGTCTTTGAACCATAACACCTGCCACTCCTCTCACGTTCCAAATTAAACAACTAATCATGGATAAGTTTTAAATGAAGCCTTCATGGAGATGGATTCTTCTTCTTCTGCTCCATCTTTTACCTCCAAGGGATCTGTTGCATTCATAGAATTCCAATTATCAGAGGAAATAAGAGAACTATCTGATTTTCTCATTTTAGAAACTTGCGGATGAAATGCAAAATTTTCACATTTGGGTTTTGCATGGGAGTGCATGGACGCATGCATGTGATCGGCCAGGTCCTTAGCTTGATTAGGGTTGCTGTAAATATCTGCAATGGAAGGCACATAATCATTTTCCATATTAACAACACAAATACCAAGCTCGGATCTTGGGATACTCGAATATCCCTCACTACTTCCGTCGACACCCATTGTTTCTACTGTCAATAATCGACTTCCATCCTTTTCCACTGCCAGTTTCATTTTTGGGTACTTTTCTCTAGATTCTTACATCAAGAGTCCCTCACCATTATCAACATCCAATACAGGAATCAAGTTAGCTAAAACAGGCTTAGCCTTCTTCCTCGGGTTTTATCTCCGAACCATTATATACTGAGCATTTTCAGCAGCCCGTGGAGTGTTATCGGGGTCCTTATTCTGTACTGCTTTACCGCCCTCTGACCCATTAATTTCTCCTCCTTCAGTTGGTGGCAGAGTCGCAACTGCGGCAAGGTCAGTTGCTGCTTGGTTGGTTGCTGCTACAGTGTTTTGGGCTAGCATGGCACTATTCACATGCTTTGTTTGCCCTTGTTTTACGTGTTCCTCTTTATCGTTTCCTTCACATAATTCTAACGCTCCAAAAACGTTCAACAGTGGCGTCGATTCCTTCCTCTGGTCTTGTAAATCAATTCCCAAACCCTTGACGTCCTTAACTCTAGTCGTTCCGGCCTTGCCAACCGGTTGCCATTTCTTGCTCTATTTCGACTAGACTTCCATCAACGGTTTTGTTCTTTTTGCTTCTTTTTGTAGCAAATTTGCATCTCTCTTTTGCAGCTCTTTTCCATCATCTCTCAAAGTCTTATTCCCCGGTGGCTTCCTTAGATTTTCTAATCGATTGCCTAACACCAAACACGTTGAAGTCAAGTGTCCCACATGACAATAATGCTCACAATAATCAAGCCTTTTTGAAAACTCAACTCTCTGTGCGTAGCCTCTAATAATAGCCCTAGTGACCTGATATTTGATCACAATCCAAACCTCTTCAACCGGAGCATTCTTGCAATAATATTCCACACAAACTCGAGCTACACTAGGCCGAGAACCATTATCAGTCACCTCATCAATAAACAAAGGTTTACCCATAGTTTTAGCAATTAACAGCAATGTCGATTTCTCATAAAGATGGGCTTTTAAATTGGGAAAAGAGATCCAAATCGGGACAATCGACGATTCTTTTTCTGCTTCAAAATTTGGGCTCCATTTGAACACCCGCATTTTTTGATTTACTATGAACAATTGCTACTTGGTCTAGATCCGATTGAAATCTTGCTTGTTTGATAAGTGAATTAATACGTGTTTGTAATCTAACCAGCGTATTGCATATGCACCGGTGAGCCCGATCCCCTTGAAAGCTTGACGAATCTCTTGCAGTTTTGGCATACAGCTAAACTTCCCGATAATGGAGTGAGCGAATGGCTGGGCAAGCTTCTGGATCTCATCTTCAAAGAATGCTGTAGCCGACCGATCCTTGTAAGTGATTAGATCTTGTGAGGAAGGGATTACAGATGGCTTGTCTCCTGCTGCGATTGAAAGGAATGATTTTTTAAGAGCACGGGGTGAGGGTGCCGGCTGAGTTTTGTCGCTTATGGCTTGCGAGAAGCCATGAAAGCCTTACGGTTGGTCAAGAATGGATGGCGACTGAAGGTTTTCTTTTCCTTGTAGGTTATGGGTAGACCCCGTTAGGTATGGGGAGGTAGTGGCTGTCGGTGGTTGGCCTTGGGGTGGATTCGACGACCTACCATCCGCCAAACCGTGAGTGTTTAGGAGGAAGGGGAAGGCATGGGAGTTGAGAGCGTTTTCCATTTTCTCTCTCTCTTTCTCTACCATATATTTGAGCTTCACTTACTTTCAATTTTTGTGCAGTGAGAGAAAGATTGTTGTGTTAACAGTAAGGTCATTGTAACATTTTATGATTGTTGCACATTGAATGAGTCCATTGTATATGTTTGTTAATGGGTTTTACTACTCTCTCATGGGGTATGCTTGGAGTGCAAAAAATTTTCACGATTCATGCCAAATTCTTATTGCCCATAGAATGGATTCATAGCCTTTCTATTAGCTGTAAATATAATTGTTAAATGTTTTATTGAGGTGAATAGATGATGGGTTTTGTTAATTTTTTATGATTGGTTGGGCAAGTAGAAATAAATCCTGGAATTGTTGGTGCAACAACATGCAGTAACTGATAATTTTGGATGAATGCGCTGTCATAGAATTATTTTATTTTATTTTATTTTATTTTTATTTTGGACTGTTGCATTGTGAAATTTATGATTATGGGAATGTTATATGAATGTTGTGAGGAATATAGAATTTATGTTGCACCTTGCGAATTGAGATTGTAAATTAAATTAGTGCTTGTGGATCTTTCATATTTTCATGATTGTGCACACAACACTACTTGCATACTTTTACTCTGGATTTGTTTTGATAATTGAATTTCTTTTGTAGGAATGGCACCCAAACGATCCAAACCAAGCTCTAGTGGCACTTGTGACAGATCGAAGTTCATCTCTACCGATGCCTCTGTGAGATATCTTATATCGTTGATCAACAAAGTGCCAATTCTTGAACTAAGGATAGATTAAAGGCATTTAGAACCATACCGAGCTTATAAATTATTAAAGCTCCTTGAATATGAATTATGATTTGACGTAGACATATGGAATGAAGCAGGCATGATGGCCTAGTTTGTGGATATGTGTTTCGTCCAATGGATGAATTTTGGATGTTGATTTGATTTGAGGTTGAGTGGAGTCCCATCCCCTTATGACTTTGTTCTATGCCTGTAGGGATGGTGGTAAGCAAAAATGGTGATATTAGTCCCACCCGTGATTCCCGTTTGTAGTGCTTTGATGCACTTATCTAAGAATACTCCAAGTGATGCCGTCCATTAAGAGATTACTCTGGACGATGATTCTAATTCTTTGTCCGTTGCTTCAGCACTCACGTGATATGACTCTCCGCTAATGGCTTTTCCTTGAGCGTGATTTGACTCCAATTCTTAACCATCGAGCATGATTTGATTATGTCTAATGAAGGACTACTCTTTCAATTATGATATGAATTATGAGTGAAGTGACATAGCCTCGGATAGGCTTAGATAAATTTAATCTAGATTTGATATGATACACCAACGACTAGAGTGTGTCGTGGAGAATGACTTTGAATGGTTTAAAAGATAAACCTAATGATTTGTATGATAATTATGGAGATTCCTAAAGGATGATTGATATGCCCTTAACCTTGGAGATGTGTGCTAGAATATTTGGTTGCACTGATAGTGCATTACATATATATGTATATATTTGCAAATTATACATGTTAAATTATTGCACCCCTCATTGAGTATCAGAAGACTTTCCTATTTGCATAACATGTGTAGATAAATAGGCCACAAGACTGTGTGGCAAGGATCATCCATTGACAAACCAATTTTGGCATTCCGTAGGTCCCATTCTAACACATCCACTCCACTAAGTATGTTGTAAGCTTCCACTTCACATTCGGTTAAATGTATATGTAGGCAGGATGTGCCATTTGAACTTTTGTAAGGGTTGTTAAGGGCAAACTCGATTTGATGGCCAATGTATGGCCTTATGAATATTATGTATGAATTATGTGCTAGAGATAATGTTTTATATTTGCATTTAAATTTTATTTAAGAATATTTGGTTATGAAATCCCTCAACTATGTGTTATGTGATTTGAAATTCTGAGGCTTGTCTAGGTCTCGTAGGCTTCACCTACCTGGCTCATTCACTGATCATAGACCCCCAAATTTAGGTCGTGACAGTAAATTTTAAGATGGAGATCCAAAGTGCCATAAAAAGTTAAAGGTGGATGCAAGCTAAGGCATGAAGTGCTTTATGCATGCAATCTCCTAGGATTTGACCAACTAGTTTCCTTTGATGGCTCAAGAAAACTAAAGTAGAAAAGTCCACAACCATCCTAGTAGAATAACATGTGATAGATTTAACTTTATGCGATATATTAATTGCTATGCATGCTATACAAATGAAACCTAAGAAGTAAAACTAAAATCCCTCATAAAATATTAAGTCACATGTTACACATGATTAAGTTGCCTTCCTCCACATAGCAAGATAACCCTGTTGCTCTTTTAAATGGAGGCTTGTTGAGCTCACCCTAGGTCACACTTTTACACAGTATGTTTGAGCTATTGGTGGGTCTTACTCAACTAGTTTCATAAAATCCGAATGCTTGGAAACATGATTATTATGGAAACCAAAGGCAATGGTTAGGCAAAACATATATGATATGTTTAGACAATGTGTTGTCACCTAGGTAATCTAGGAGTTATACAGAGATAAAATCGATAAGCTTAGTTACCTACCTAATCCACCTATCATGATTTGTTGGGCACATTCAAAATCATGATTAAAATGAATAGGGATCCTAGCCCACTAAGAGAATCCTTATAGAGATCTCTCGAGGTGATATGGAAGGTTATCATCTTGAAGAAAATAGCAAGAGCAACCAATTTAAGATTAACTATCCCATTTAAATTGATTATAATATGTGAATACTTATATATGCTTTTTAAATGTCTAGGTTGTTAGAATGTGAATACACATCACTTTGCACTGCATATATGATGCCATTATGGAATCCGGGGCCAAAATGTTTAGACTAGCCTATCAAGTTGAGAAACGTTTTTAAACATCTATTAAGAATATATGTAATTAAAGAAGATGTCCTTGCCTTTTTGACAAGGTCAAAGAATGAGAAGCTTGTAAAGTTTCACCTTTAACCATGTATATGATTGAAGTAAATCTAGCTACCACTGATCCCTCATAATGGGTATTAGATACTGGATGTGGGTCACACTTATTAATGACATGAATGTTCTGGAAACGAGTTTAAAATTAACAAAGGGAGAGGCGGTCTTAAGAGTAGGAAATGAAGCAAAGGTTGCTGCATCAGCTATAGGGACAGTTGCCATACCTTTACCTACTAGGTTGATCTAGGAATCAAGAGACTGCTATTATGTCCTTTCCATATTTCAAAACATCATTTTTATGTCATACTTAGCACTATATGATGATTTTGAATTTAGCATTAAGGGCAATTGTTGTTCTTTCTCCAAAAAAAAAATGTAGGGACACATTCAAACAATCTCTATATCTTTGACCCTAATAGACCTATACTCAATATAGAGGTCAAAAAAGCATAGAAAGATGTTCCAAAACTATCCTACATTTGGCACTATAGGCTTGGACAAATTAATGAGACTCGCTTAACCAAGTTACACAAACAAAGTTATATCGATCCATTTAATTGTGAATCTTATGGAATGTGTAAGTGTTGTCTCTTTTGTAAAATGACCATGTTACCTTTCACCAAGAAAGGCGAACGAGCTTGGGTGTTGCTAAGACTTCTACATTTGAATGTATGGGGTCCTATGAATACTACTGCTAGAGGAGCATACTCCTACTTCATTTCCTTCATAAATAACCATTCTCACAATGGTTATGTGTTTTTGATGAGATCTAAATTTGAATCCTTTGAAAAGTTCAAAGTATACAAAACGGAGGTTGAGAAACAAACTAGGAAGAGTATTCTCACTCTTAGATTTGATCGAAGAGGAGAATATCTTAGCCAAGAGTTTCAAGTTTATCTAAAAGAGAATGGGATTCTCACATAATGGACTTCTTCAAGGACTCCACAACACAATAGGGTGTTTGAGAGAAAGAATAGAACATTTTTAGACATGGTTAGACCCATGATGAGTCGTATAGATCTTCTTATATCTTTCTGGGGATATGCCTTAAAAACTACTACCCTCATACTGAACCATGTTCTTATCAAATTAGTAGATAAGACACTATAGGAGATATAGAATGGGAAAATGGTCAACTTGTATTATGCCAAGATTTTGGGATGTACTACTTATGTGAAGCGTACAATGGTTGATAAGCTAGGAACGAGATTAGACAAATGTAAAATTGTGGTATATTTTAAAGAAACAAATGGATATTACTTCTATAATCCCACTGAGCAAAAGATGTTTGTCTTAAGGCATGCCACCGTTCTTAAAAAGAGTTTTTAGTTGAAAGGGCTAGTGGGAGTACAGTTGTACATAAAGAAGTTCGAGACCCACAAATTAGCATTCCATTGGAATTTGAGCCTAAGATTGTGACATCTAATGTACAACCACAATCTCAAGAGGCACAACCACTAAGAAGGTTTAGTAAGATATGTCAAGCTCCAAAGAGATATGGATTTCTTTGGGAAAGGGACGTATTTCCCATAAATAATGAGCCTGCAACCTATGAGGAGGCGATGTTGGACATTCATTTTGAGAAATGGCTAGAAGCTATGAAATCTAAAATGGATGTCGTGGATACCAACCAAGTATGGACTTCGGTGGATCCACTTGAAGGGATAAAACCCATTAGGTGCAACTGGGTCTTTAAAAGAAAGATCGATGTAGATGATAAGTTGCAAACCTTTAAAGCTAGACTGGTAGCAAAAGGTTACAAATAAAGACAAGGAATTAACTTTGAGGAAACCTTTTCACCAATTGTTGTGCTTAAATTCATTAGGATTTTGCTTGCAATTATCACATACCATGACTTTGAAATATCGCAAATGGATATGAAAATGGTGTTCCTCAATGGGAATTTGCAAAAAGAAGTGTACATGGCACAACTTGAAGGTTTTACATTCAATGTTAATGACAACAAGGTGTGCAAGCTTCTAAGTCCATTTATGGACTTAAGCAAACTTCTCGAAGTTGGAACATCCATTTTGGTGAAGCTGTAAAAGGGTTAGACTTCATCAAGAAAAAGGATGAACCATTTGTCTGTAAGAAGGCTAGTGGGAACGCAATAATCTTCCCAGTGTTTTATGTTGTTGACATATTGCTCATAAGAAATGATATACCGTTGCTGCAATCTGTGAAGATTTAGATGTCCAAATAATTCTTCATGAAAGATTTAGAAAAAACAACCTTCATTCTAGGAATAAAGATCTATAAAGATAGATCTAAAAGGTTGATATGTTTCTCTCCATCCACATACATAGACAAGGTGCAAAAATGGTTTAGCATGATGGTGTCCAAGAGGGGACACTTGTGTTGGGATGAACCCTGTAACCAATTGGGATTGGTTGAGGCTTGATTCCAATCATGCAATAGTATCATTCATGTTGAATGATTAGAGGTTTTCCTTTATCAATAAGGCATTATTTATAATGAGTTATAAGTCTAATTGGATGAAGTCCATGAGATTAATATGCCTTGCAAGGAAACTGTAATGGGTTGCAGTTATGAGATTCCTCTGCATCAAAGCATAATCTCAAAATATTCTTTGTCAATGTATAATTGAGACTGGACATCAGTGATGCTTAGAGACTGGTATATTCTATGTTCCTTACTTTGGTAGTAAGCAATCGATCTCATAGATTGAAGTATAGAGATACTTGGAACTAGAATATAGGTGTTTGCCTATGAGAGCAAGTTCACTAAACATGACCCGCCATAAGAAGTGCATTTGGTAATACACTCTTGTGACTATGCAACACTTCTCATGTGTTAGTTGTGTAACTAATCCCTAGACTTGAGACAGCAGGTTGTCTTATGTGTAGAGTGCTATGCTTTGATTTCATCCCTATGGGTGCCTAACCAAGGATGCTAAAACAAAATGCTTTTGGGTATAGTATGAATCATGTGAAGGCAAATGAGTGGTCAAGATAGGAATCATCACCTCAAGTGTTTTAAAGGACATATCCTATAAGTTCTTGGTTAACATTAGCTTATTGAAGTCCTTGGCCAAGGCGACATGGAAATTATGAAAAAGGTTTCATAACTCTCTATAAAGCTAATGCTATAATTGCAGGAACAAATATGTAGGTCAATAAGAGTAAACACTATACCAAGCTTTTGTCATCTCCTGGATATATGATGAGGGAATGAATTACACTGATAGACTGTACACTGAAAGGTTGTCAAAAGACACTTTGACTCTCTCAACAATTGAATGGCCATGATGCATTGCTAAAGGCCAATCTTGGTCTATGGAATTGATTATAAATTAATTGATTGAAATTTATATTAATCAATTAAGTCATTAATCAATTCCATTGCCAACATGTTGGGAACCTAATGGGTCACACACAATGATTGCATTTGAATTAAATTAGGAGAGTCACGATTTAAGTTCGACTTACATCACATGCTAGGTAATCAACTTCTATAAACTTAATTAAAAAAAGTTTAATTAAGTTTTTGGCATAATTATAAATAGTTATAATTATAAGACCTTGATTGCAAAATATAAAGGAAATTAATTTTAATTTTAATTTCCAAGAACTTAATTAAAAGAGTTTAATTAAGTAATGGGCCCAATATTATAATGTGTTATAATATTGAGGGCTCAATTGCAAAATTGAAGCTATTTTAATCTAACTATATAAGTCACTTTTTAACTATTTTCCATATGAGAGTTTTTCATAATTGAAGAAAACGTAGTTTTTGTCAGAAAAAGAAAAACGTTTTCTTTCATTGCCACCGCTCCCTTTGTGTTAAAGAGAAGATTTGCTTATGAAGCAATTTTCAAGAGAGGTTTGGCTAAGATTATGAAAAAGAAGAAAATGACAATTATTGTCCTCTTTGCTAGCACAAAGTATAGTTAAAAACTTCCTCCTTTGTTGAAGGTTCAAGTGCAATCATGTGTACTACCATTGGAGGCCAAGCACTTGATTGGTTAGGGTTTTTGCTCCTTGTGGTGTTTGTGGGATTGCTTCGGAAAGTGCCATTGTGATTACGAAATTACTTGGCAAGGTAACATTCTAAATAATAATTTATTTTGTGTTTTTATGTGTTAAATATCACTAAGGTGATCCATGGCTGGAGGCATGTTTTTGTTGTTTAGTTATAAAGTTTTAATTTTCTTTCCGCTGCGTATTTTGAGCATGCCATCCATAGCCAAACCCATCAACTTGCTTATGTCACAAGGCATCTATCTCTCCAAGGACATGTGTCCATGAAACCAAAAGAAAAGAGATCGCATAGATAAGATCCCATATGCTTCATAACAAGATATATCATGTATGCGATGCTTTGTATTATACTAAATGTATCTTATGCTTTGAGTTCCATGAGCAGATACTAAGCTAATCCTAGTGAAGGTCACTGGATAATTGTAAAAAAAATCCTAACGTGCTTACAAAAAACTAAAGATGTATTTCTAGTCTATAAATGAGGCGAACTCTAAGTTAGGTTTATGCAGATACAAGCTTTCAAATTGACAAAGATGATAGCAAGTTCCAAAGTGGATATCTATTCACACTCAATAGAGGTTCTGTATGTTGGAAAAGTTCCTAACAAGAGAATAGTGAAGATTCTACAACCAAGGCCGAATACATCTCTATGTTTGAGGCAGCAAAAGAGGCAGTTTGGATTAAGAAGTTCATTACTGAACTAGATGTGGTTCCTAGCATTATTAATCCAATACTTTTGTATTGTGATAATAATGGAGCCATTGCACAAGCAAAGAAACCAAGGTCTCATCCGAAATTTAAACATGAATTGTGGCATTACTATGTGATTAAGGAAATCATTGGAAAAGGAGACATTTACATAAAGCGTATACCCACTAAGGATAATCTTGCTAATCCTCTCACTAAAGCATTGTCCCAATAGAAACATGATCGTCAAGTTGAGAATATTGGTTTTAGATACATAAATAATTGGTTTTAGTGCTAATGGGAGATTGATAGTATGAACCCTACAAGCCAATCTATAGTTGCATGAGAATTGCATTTTTGAGATATTCATGCATCACATTTTGGTTATTCGTAATAACATTGAGATAGTTCTTTATTCATAAGTTCGTGATTTAAGTATTATTTATCCTTATGTAGATAAAGCCCATGGAACTATATATGCCTTGCAAAGGAATTCTATTGGGATACAATTATGAGATTCTTATGCATTATAGCATTGTTTTGAAAAGTCCTTGATCATTGTATTATTGAGACAGGGCATCAATAATGCTTGAAGATCGACACATGCTATGTTCTTTACTTGTGAAATAAGCAACCGCTCTCATAGGTTGAAGTATAAAGATACTTGGAAATAACATGTGGGCGCTTGCCATGGATGAGGAAGTTCATTGAACATGACCCGACATGAAAAGTGCGTTTGGTGTTTCACTCTAGTGTCTATGCAATGCTTTTCATATGTCAATTGTGTAACTACTCCTTGGACTTAAGACACCATGTTGTTTTATATGTACAGTGCTATGCTTTGATTTCATCCCTATGGATGCTTAACCAAAGATGCCAAAATAGGATGATTTTGCGTATAATATGAAGCATATGAAGGCAAATGAGTGCTCAAGATAGGAATCATCACCCTAAGTGATTCAAGGGGAAATATCTTATTTGTTCATGGTTGATATTAGCTTAATCAAATCCTTGACCAAGGTGATTAGGAGATTTTGAAATGAGTTTTATAAGTCTCTATAAAGCTAATAATCTAACTGCAGGAACAAATATGGAGGTCAATAAGAGTAGACACTACACCAAGCACTTATGGTCTTCGAGATATATGATTTTTAGTATGAGCTTGCAAACCAATCTCTAGTCGTATGGGAATTACATTTTAAGGTATTCATGTATGACATTTTATTAATTTATAATAATTATGAGGTAGTTCTTTATCCATAAGTTTGTAATTTAATTACTTTTTGTACTTATATGGATAAAGCCCATGAAACTATATATGCTTTACAAAGGAATTGTATTGAGATACAATTATGAGATCCTTATGCATCAAAACATTGTTCCTAAGAGTTCCTAATCATTGTATTATTGAGACAAAGCATCAATAATGTTCAAAAAATTGGCACAAGTTATGTTCCTTACTTGTGAAGTAAGCAACTGCTATCATAGGTTGCAGTATAAAGATACTTGGAACTAGCATGTGGGTGCTTACTATGGGAGAGCGAGTTCACTGAACATGACCCGCCATGAGAATTGCATTTGGTACCACTCAAGTGTCTATGTAATACTTCTCATGTGTCAGTTGTGTAACTACTTCCTAGACTTGAGACTCCAAGTTGTCTTATATATGGAGAACTACGCTTTGATTTCATCCCTACGGATGCCTAACCAAGGATGCCAAAACATGATGTTTTTATGTACAGTATGAAGCATATAAAGGCAAATGGGTGGTCAAGATAATAATAATCTCCCCTAGTGATTCAAGGGTAAATATCTCATTAGTTCTTGGTTGGCATTAGCATAATCAAGTCCATGGCCAAAGTGATTAGGAAATATGAAATGAGTTTCATAAGTCTCAATAAAGCTAATGATATAACTGCAGGAACAAATATGGAGTTCAATAAAAGTACGCACTACACCAAGCTCTTATCATCTCTGAGATATATGATGAAGGAATGAATTACATTGATAAACTGTACACTAAAAGGTTGTCAAAGAATTCTTTGACTCTCCTAACAATTGGATGGCCATGATACATTACTGATGCCAATATTGGTTTATGGAATTGAATTAGTTAATTTAAAATTGAATATGATTTATTTAAATTAATTAATAAAATTATAATTCAATTCCATTGCCAACATGTTAGGAACATAATGGGTCACACACAAAAGTTGCAATTTGGATTAAATTAAGAGTGTGATTATTTAAGTTAGACTTAAATCAAATTCTAGGTTTTAACTACTAAGGACCTATTTAAAAAAGTTTAATTAGGCATTAGTTAAATTTTATAATTGTTATAATATTAAAGACTTATTTTGTAAATTTTAATAAGTTTAACAATAAAATTAAACCTAGATATGAATATCACATGATAGCCACTCTTTTCTGAGGCAATAAAAGAAAAAAAATAATAGTTTTTCTCTTAAGTGCTGCCATTCTTGAGAGGGCTTTTTCAGAAAACCTCTCCATTGATTCTTTGCTAGAAATCAAAAAAGAAAAAAGAACAAATCATTTTCCACTTGCTAGCACAATCCCATGGCATAAAGCTTTCCCATGAGAAAGATATGTTGTAATCGTGTGTGCAACATTGGAGGCCAAGCGTTTGAATGCCTAGAATTCTTTCACAAAACAAGGTGTTAATGTTTTTCAACATCAAAAGGAATCGATTTGTTTATGATATCATTTTGAAAGGTAAAAATCTTTTTCTGATTTTCTACAGTGTTTGACTTTGCATTAAACTACCAACTGATCCAAAGGTAAAAGGCATGCTTTCTATTTTGTTTCAATTTTTGTTATTCCACTGCATTAATGCTCTAATCATGTTTGTTCCTAACAATGATGAGGGAATGAATTACACTGTAAGACTATACATTGAAAAGTTGTCAAAGAATCCTTTGACTCTCTTTACAATTGGGTGGCCATGATGCATTGCTAGATGCCAATCTTGGTTTTTGTAAGGGTGAGTTGGGTGAAAGTACCCATTCTCCTTTAATTTGCTAATGGTATGTATTGATTCGATATCTATATATTGGATATTGTGACGCCTGATTAGCAATTAATGATTATTTTGTCTACCTAGAAATGATGAGACGAATTGTTGAATAAATGATACCTACTCAAGTTGAATGTTTAATGTTGAGTTTAAAGGTTCGACGATCACCTTCGGTTATCTCCTTACAAATGTTTTGTAAGTTGAGCTTGCATATGGTTATTATATTTTATGCATTTAGATTTATCAAATGCGTTTATGGTTATTAAAAGAAGTTATATGATTATCATATTGTTTTGTAAATTATGACTTATTGCAAAACTCTTTATCTTTGGCTTGTCCCTTTTCTCGTATCCACTCATGAAATCTTTGTGACTTACACATTATTTTTCCCTATTTTGTTTCAAATCAATAGCTTGCTTGACTAAGCAACTTGTGGAGCAATAGAGCAACTCATTCGTGGTAGGTGTGGTGGAGTCTTCTTTCCAACCTTCTAATGTCATACACTCCGTAGCATGTCTAGTCTAGTCCTTGAACCGTCATGTTTATAATAAACTTGATTATGTAAATAATATTGATATACTCATATTTGTTTATATTTCTGCACTTTATGTTGGGCCCCGGATGTGGGTACATGTGAATAATAAGACTATGGTAGGTGAGCCATAACAATACAAGCATGGGATGCGTGTCAAACCACAGTTGATTTTAATATGTGAATATTTATATGAAATATGAAAAAAGTCACGCTTTATGTTGAGAAGTTGCTTAATGTGCTAATCTTCATGAATTAAATGCATATTCATAAATTGATGATGAATTAATATGTAAATGCGATGAATAACTAACCCATGCATTATTTAATTAGGTTTGCTTGGGCTTAGTGGGCCATACTTATGTAGGTTTATGCGTCGATCACAATTCCTCTAGAAATTGGAAGGTTACATTATCTTTGAACCTAGTTGAGAAAGGCAGCATCTTTAATGTATTCAAATTCCTTGTGATATATAGGGAGAGGACTAAAGTGCTATTAAGGCCAAATCTCTATAAAAGTCATGGCTAAGTGTTCTCCTGTATTCCTTTCTCCATTCCTTTCTCCATTTATCTGCTATGATTATCTCTGCTTGCTTTTGCCGTCTTGATTTGTGTTTAAAGTTTAAAGTTTTAATATTTTATTTTTAATTTAATCATTAATATTTTATTTATAATTTAATATTTATGATAATTAAAATATTAATAATTGATAATTAATTTTTAAATTTAAAATATTCAGTTTCTATAACATATAATTAAAAACTTAAACTTTTTATTATAATAAATAGTTATTTATTTTTATTTTATTTTTTTTTAAATATTAATAATTTATAATTTATTTAAGATATTAGTAAGTGATAATTTAATTATTAACATTTTGAAATATTAATATTTTATAATTTAAATATTATTATCATTAAAATTTTAATAATTTAAATTAATTTTAAGTATAAAATATTAATTTTTTATAATATGCAATTAAAAACTTAAGCTTTCTATTTTAATTTTTTTTTCATTTTCACTTATCAGGAGTATTTTTGTATTATTAAAAGTGATTTTGGGAAGAGAGATTTGTGGTGTATTCTCGTAATTGATATGATACCGCATACAGCATGGTCATCGGTCTGCACGAAGTTAGTTAAGTGCCCGCACGCAGATCAAACTCTAGCCAATAAAATCCTTTCACTGTCCGACTAAAATCCCAGAACTGAAACCTATCTAGCTTTGATTTCTGTCAACTGAAAGCCTATTACTATCTGCTTTCGGTTCCCTCTCTCTCTCTGAGGTGAAGGTCTAGGGTTTTTGGACATGGAGAGCTCAGATCAGGAGAAGGCGGTTGCTGTGATTATGGTTGGTGGACCCACCAAAGGTAATAAAGTTTGCTTTCATTATGTAAATAAATAAACAAATGAAGCAATTTTCTTTGTGGGTTTTGGATTTGGGTTTTGATGAGTTTTGTTTTGTTGCTTGGATTTTATTTTTTCCAGGGACTAGATTTAGGCCTCTCTCATTCAATACTCCAAAACCTTTGTTCCCTTTAGCAGGGCAGCCTATGGTTCATCACCCTATTTCTGCTTGTAAAAGGGTATTCTCTTTTACTACCTTCTTGCTCCTTTATTCCATTTCCGGATAAACTTTAAAGCATTTGTCACACAATTGTGTTCTCATTGTTATCTTAATCTTATGTACCATAATTGCAACACTATGTTCCATGCTTCTTTATTATTATTATTATTATTATTATTATTATTATTATTATTTATCTTTGGTTGTAATTCCAGTCATAATGTTTATGTTTATTGATTTCCTACACCGTTGTTCTGTTGTTGAATAGTTACCCAACTTGGCTCATATTTTTCTGATTGGATTTTATGAGGAGAGGGAGTTTGCATTATACGTCTCTTCAATCTCTAGTGAGTTGAAAGTACCAGTGAGGTGATTAGTGCACTGATTTATTATGTTTCGCTGTTTTAGTCTTCTATTATATGTTGCGTCTCACTTTTTGTTTTCCCGTTTGTTGAGGTAGGTACTTGAAAGAGGATAAACCCCATGGTTCAGCTGGTGGCCTTTATTACTTCAGAAATATAATCATGGAAGACAACCCGGTTTGAATTCTGCATTACTTTTTCTATTCTTTCATTTTTGTACAAATTTTTCATCAAATTTCTGATTGTCCATCTTCTATAACTTTTCAAACAATGCTAATTCGAATGTGCAGATGCTTTGATTTATTTATCATATATTTTCGTCCTGTTTATGTGCAGTCACATGTATTCCTGCTAAATTGTGATGTTTGTTGCAGTTTTCCATTGACAGAAATGCTTGGTAACTTTCCTGTTCCTTATATAACTTTATACTTGAGTGTGCTTCTCCTTTAAAATTTGAGCATTAATTGGATGCTCATTTCTACAGAGGCTCACAAAAGATATGGTGGGATGGGAACAGTATTAGTAATCAAGGTTAGTATTTTAATTATCTGCAGATTTATTTTTAAAATTTGCTTTAACTGCAAGAACTTTAGTCTTTGTTGTGGTAGTCTTTTAACTTTTTCTTCTTGTTTCCTGTGCAGGTTTCTGCTGAATCAGCTAACCAGTTTGGCGAGTTGGTTGCTGACACAATCACCAATGAGCTACTGCATTACACTGAGAAACCTGAGACTTTTGTATGTGCATGGTGCAGTTTCAACCTTTTACTTAGCATATGAGGAATTCATATCTTGATTAATAGTACTAATGATTTAGTGAAAGTTATTACTTCCTGGCTTTTTTAATTAGCTGTTTACATTTGATGGAATGCAGGTAAGTGATTTAATTAACTGTGGAGTTTACATCTTTACCCCTGATGTCTTTACTGCCATTCAGGAAGTCTCCACACACCGGGAAGGCCAAGGTTATTTTCTAATTACAATTGATGATGCCTTAACAAGCATGATATGTGTAATCTTTGTATAGTCTCGGCAGAAATAAGATATGACTACACATCATTAAATATTTCTGTCTGTTTCTTTTTTTTATGGGTACATGTGGTAGCCCATTGCCCTTGAGCTAAAAACTCAACTTTGTTGTTATGGAACATAAGACTGAGGTCATGCTGCATGCTGCAGTCTTTAAGCTTTTACAACATGGTTGTTTCCTACTGTTTGGCAAAAACCGTCTCTCCTTTATCAGTATATGACTTTTTTTTTTTGTCCTATTGCAGCTAATATACGCCATTTGTCCAGCTTTGAAACCTTACAATCTCCAACAAGGTTAACCTCTTTCATTAGTTTTACTATTTTAAAAAAATTTTCTTTTACTGCTATACTTTCAAATATTTAGGAAAATGGATGAGAGACATGTCATGTTTATAATTTGGCTTTGATACATGTTGATGATAACGGTATACGTGCCATGAAGTTAACAAGTTCCACCTAGAGATGTAAACGGGTAGGGTACCCACTATTTTTGAGATAAGCAACCTGAAATTGTATAGTTATCAAGTATCCAAACCCTATTAAAACCCGTACAAAATTACAAAATACTATCCAAAACTGAATCCTAATAGTAAACAACTATCCGTTAAATACCCATTTAAGTTGGCAAATTTGGCAAAGACTTAAAGTGTTTCCCATCCTCCTATGAGTTCTATCCCTACTAAGTTTGCAACACAGTTCGACTAATATAAATTAACATTGCATTTATTAGTTTACAAAAAAGGTTGGTTGGTTGAGATGATAAAGATTGTCTTAAGGTAAAAGGATAAAAGTTGAAATCCCAGGAAATATAAAGTTTTTGTGACATATATAATTGGGTTCAGGTTTAGGGTATCCTAAAGGTGATACCTAAAACCTATTCGAATGTGTGTCGGGTTTTAAAAGCATTACCCTAATCTGCCTCATAACCAAATATAGGGTACCCTAACCCTATGTTATCGGGTTTGATACCTGCAGTTACCCATATAACAATAACCCATTTACATCCCTAGTTCCAACTTATAAGATAGAATTTTTGGCAGAGGAGAAAACATAGTTTTGCACATAATCCTCAACAGTGCACAATCAATATAACAAGTTTCCTCTCAATTATCTCTCCTGGAGCTACCACTTTTCCTAAAAAAGTCGAGATGATGTGTTTTAGTCTTTGATAATATGGTTTTTCTCTTTTCAATCTCTTTTTGATGTGTTTTCCATCTAAGAAAATGTTCATTTTCTGTTGGTTTTTTCTTTTCTTTTATGGTTACCATTCATTATGAAATGCTGCAGTTCCAAATTTAATACTGGTATCTGTTTCTTCTCAGTAGGGCCCTTCCCGTAGATTTTATTAGATTGGATCAAGATATTTTGTCCCCTTTTGCTGGAAAGAAGCAGTTGTATACATATGAGACCATGGATTTCTGGGAACAGATCAAGACTCCAGGGTAGAATGATTGGCTAGATATTTTTTTCTTTTTCAATGAATTATTATTGACTGTCTTCTGCATATATAAACCTGTAATTATTGGTACAGGATGTCAGTAAAATGTTCTGGTCTTTATCTTGCTCAATTCCGCTTGACCTCCCCACACCTGTTGGCTGCTGGAGATGGAACTAAAAGTGCTACAATTGTTGGTGATGTGTATGTGCATCCTTCAGCCAAAGTACATCCAACCGCAAAGGTATTCTAACTCATCATTTTTCTCCCAGCAGTTCTCAATATACTCTTTGAGCAATCTCTGTTCAATTGTGCAACTGAGTTCTGAGTCACATTGTTGAACAGATTGGTCCCAGTGTCTCTATTTCAGCAAATGTTCGTGTAGGAGCAGGGGTAAGGCTCATAAGTTGTATCATCTTGGATGATGTTGAAGTTCAGGTAAGGAAGCGAATGCTTGTAAGGAATTTGTTCTCACATATCTTTGTGTTAAGCCAGTGTAAGTAATTATTCATTCAAGGGAAATATAATTTCCTGTATTCTCCTGTCAGGAAAATGCAGTTGTTATTAATTCTATTGTTGGATGGAAGTCATCTATCGGGAAATGGTCCCGTGTCCAGGCAAGTTTAGTTCTCTTGTGTAATAACCATATTCTATGCATATACCCACGTGCATGCACACACATAGGGACAAATACATAGAAATGAATTGAGCAAATTTATGTTCAATCAGCCTTTTAGGTTTATCATAGCAGGCACAAACTGGTTTCTTGGTATGATATGGAACATGATTTATGATTATAACAAAACATGTTAGAAGAAAATAAGGCAGATCATCTTTGCTTGGCTGGCTGATGTCCAACCTTATTTTTCAGGCTGATGGGGACTACAATGCAAAGCTTGGAATTACCATCCTTGGTACTTTTCCTTCTAAATTTCTTCTATGGTTCAATACTATATATTTTTAATGGCTGAAACCTCCGATATACCAGAAGAAATGTTGAGTTTTAGTTTCTCTATTGCAGGAGAAGCTGTTACTGTTGAAGATGAAGTTGTGGTGATCAATAGTATTGTTCTTCCGAATAAGACCCTTAACTTGAGTGTGCAGGACGAGATCATTTTATGACAGTTGAAAGATGAGCGGTCCTGATTTTTGCCATTGGAAAAAGAAAAGGCACCAAAACTATTGCTGATAGTGACACCATAATCAAAGGTAGAGGTACAGCTGCGGAAAAGTTTTTCCACCAAAAGGTTGTGATATGGGATAAAAGTCTAATTATTGTAGATTGAAAATTTTGGAAGTCAGAATGCAAAATCTTGAACAAGGAGATAGGCCATTTGATTGCTTTGATCCTACAGGTTGCTGCTTTTATTTATGCATATGATTTGTGTTGTTGTTTCCAAGTTGTATTTATGACCCTTGTTAGTTTGAAAATCATCAACCTCTGATCAAAACTAACTAAATTGAACTTTGACAAACTCATGTTTCCAGGGAATATGCCCTTAACTGATTTTGTTCACCTACAAAACATTCCTTGAAGAACAAGTCAATACCGCATATTGATCTGTCATTGGAATCAAGGAATCCCAGTCCTTTTAAAGTTGCATTGAAGCACACATCATTGTCATTTTGAGAGATTATCAAAAACTGGTAATTGGAGGACAAGAAACAAAAGAAAATGAATTGCACTGCGTTAAATATCATTCTCAAAAAAGCAAACACCAAGTCCCTTCCTCTGCAACTTTGTATACATTTGGAGCTAACCAAACTAAATTGCTAGCACATGCTTGATTCTTAAACTCTCACGCATGAGAACCAATATTTGCAAAGCAAAATGATATAAGCAAAATTTCAAGTTGATTATGGTCCAACCTTAGCTCTAGAAGGTGTTTACAGAAATCTCAGTTCCCCAGAAAATATCACAAAAAATGAATTTCTCAGTGTTCAACTAATAACACTAATTGTACACAAAAAACAGCAAAAACTATCCTGATATCTTTCTATGATAATTCGATGCAGGTAACCTCTTACCATTCCACTAAATTACTCATTTTTCAGCCACGCACTTCATCCAAAAGTCTTTACATTCTGCTAGTCTGAAGTCTCTTGACTTGTTCAGATATTTCATGGGATAGCAGCACATGGTTAATTACCACTAATCATAATTATGTTGACAGTGGGATACAGGATCAGCTCTCCTTCACTACTAATTCCATTTGATCAGCATCAGTAGGAAAGTAGTACTTAAATCAGCCTCCGTCTTCACTGGTGTGGCCTCAATTCCAACTTGTATGCTTGTATTTCCATGGGAGTGATAATTACATGTCCCTCTTGAGCAACATCACCAAACTGCTCACTGTACCCTAGCATCTCTGTATCCTCATGTAGAAGATTTAAAGAAGTTGCTCTTGCATTCAGTACTGCAAGACCCTTGAACATGTTGAAAAGATTTACAGGCTCATCAGCCACACTTGTACACTGCGATCTGGCCTTCTGGCAGTAAGAAGAATCAAAATTTCGCCTATGCAACATTAGAACAAACCTAGGATCTCCAAGTTGCTGCTGAGAATATTTTGATGGTCGAGGGACTTTGAAACTCACAATATGCAAATCACATGGTAAGGGAGCAGCTAAAGGAGCAAAGGTTCTCGAGTGTATCTGTACAGAAATTTCTTGTGGCTTCTTGGCAATGAATGCATGTAATGGATAATTCAAGTGAGCACTAACACGATGAGAAAGAAGAGATGGACTCAGAGGAAGAGAGTTGGAAACAGAATTTGAAGTTGAAATGTTGGATTCCAACAGGAGATGGAAAACAACATTCATGACTCGATTGTCCATCACTCCTTGCCCAAGACCACGCCCATCATCTCTCACCAAACGACGGTCAAGCATAATCTCTAGCCACCCCTCTTTAAGGCTTGCTGCACCCAACGACTGTCGAGAATGAACAGAAAACCGCTGGCCATTTGACCCTTGCATGAATGCAAGAGAGGGCATAGGGTAGTAATTTCCCTGCAATGGAATCTTATCATAGGTTTCTCTCCGGCTCATCTGAAAGCCATTCAAGTCAGAGTAGAAAATTCTTTTATTATCAGTATCAGTCTTATACCTAACAATTAATTCTCTGTCATTAAAATCCCTGCCAAGAAGCTCAACATGATATTCCTTCTCAATCAGAAACTCCTGAAATGTGTTGCCTCCATGGTATATACGAGTACTGTGGGAGATGGGGGTTTTCTCCCATGAGGTCTTTGGATAAGAGTACACCTCCTGCATCAAGGGACCCTCAGAGATAACCAGATGTCCACCAGACTGAATTATAGGCTGAGCATCACCGTTGGGTAGAAAAAGGTATGCACCTCCCGAACTTGAGTAAAGGCCTATCTCTTCAACCACGACGCTTTGGGGACCATTTTTGTGGACTACTTTTTGTAACAAACCATGCTTGACATCAAAGGTCAGAGTTTGATACAAATTCTCTATTTCAACGACATCTCCATCTACTTTTGAGCAAGCATATGGTGTAGGGCACTGAATTGAACTCAACTTTGAGAAGAGTTTGAGTTCCACTGGTTTAGCTTTTTCACATCCAACAAACCCATTAGCAATATAATATGTCTGCAAACCCATGGCAGGAACAGAAGCTGTCCAGTGGATGCGATGTCTGCCTGTAAAAATCTTGCTTTCGTCATGCTGCAATTCAGGAGAAACCTGGCTTTGAACACAAGTCCAGTTTGAGTCTAAAACAGTAACATCTGGTCTGTTAACAACTACCATCACAACCTCCTCTCTTGTTTGCTCAAGAGGATTAAAGAGTACAACTGACTGTGCAGTTCCTTCCCGAGCACTGATTGCTCTATGCACAGGTAGAGCATCATATTTTGATCTCACCTGTTCAGGATCAAACTGGGCAGGGGTCTGATCTGACTTCTCTTGGCGAATTCCAAGCAATACTTCAATTGCTTTGGACATGAAAATCTGCAGGTCCTGTAAAGAAGTGTGCATCCGAGTTCCATAATCCAGAACAACATGATCCTTGGCAGTTCCAGTCACCCCATCATGATGCTGGAAAAGAGCTAAATTCCTCCTTGCAGCTGTCAACTTATAAGCATACCCCGTTGGCAACTTTTCACATTGTGCTCTCTGGCAATAACCAAGTAAGAATGCCATCAACATTTCTGATGCACGAAGTGTATGCTCTAGTACTCGATCAACAGCTTTGAAGAAAGGTCTCGACACATAATACCCACTCCAATAATCCTGCTGCCTATCAGCATAAGTAAAGAAGTCACCTGATAAAGAAGGAAAACCTCCAACCTGACCAGAGCCAATTTCTCTAGGAAGTGAATAATTTATTCTGTCAGCCTCCTCCCGAAGGGTTTGGAAATAGTCATCCAAAGTACCAAATTTTGCTTCCGCATTTAAACTGGGATTAGAATTGATGTAGTCAAATATCATTTGGTAATTTCTAAACTGAGCTTCAGCTTCATCAACACTTACATAGCGGAAATCATCCCCAAGAGGTACAAGAAGTGTATTGGTCCGGTATAGGGTTGACTTCTTCCTATATTGATCTAGTAGTTTTATCGCCCTCTCGTGGACATTTTCCTGGTTAGTCTCTACAGGATGTCTTCCCCATGGGCAGAGTTCATAAAAGAAGCCATGCGTCCGAGCAAAATCAAACTGACAACAAATAGCAGGCTCTGGTCCACAAGTATGTGGAATATCATATGAATAGAATGGCATCATATGTACAAAAATGTCAGTAGTTTCCTCAGCATCCCAGCTCTGACGCCATATGTATTCCAAATTTTTATTCCAAGCAAGTTCCTTCTTCAGCTCATAATGAGTCCTTTGAATAAGCATATTCTCAAAGCCCATACGGCGGAGGAGATAAGCCATGGTAGGTGAGTAACCAAATGGATCTATTGCCCAAGAATTTTTGGGAACAAACCCTATAGTGTCATTCAGCCACATATTTCCCTCAGTTATCTGCTTTTACAAATATGAGAAATTCAAAGTAAAAATGAGGCACTAAAGGATTTTTAGGGTTAGAAAATCATGACAAATAAAAACCTTGTTGATCATTGATGTAAATGCAAAGACAACAAGAAAGACATCACAAATGCATGAGTAAATCATGGTTTCTGAGGATGTGTATTCCAACATGTCAAGCATCTTTTCAAGTGAAAATCCAAAAATATATGACAAGCTGGTATTTTAGAACCTGACATCATGGAACACAATCATTGACATGCACATAAGTCACAAGACCTCAACATACCAAAAACCTTCCGAAAAGACAATCATAAAGCCAAATACAATCATCAAGAAAAAGGGTTCAAGGTATACCTGCTCAATTATGGCAAAATAATGTGAATTTGCCTGTATCGAGAAAAAGAAAACAAAAAACTTGTTGAGTCAAAATCAAAACCTCACAATTCTGAGATAGCCATAGTGAAGTTTAATTCTAAGTACAGGGCTAAAATAACCAAAAAAGAAAAGCAAAGCAAAGAAAAGAGAGAGAATGAGAGCATAATGAGAAAAGAAAACAATGAACCAAGCCCCCACCCCACATGCATGAATTTCTAGGATTATATAAGCTTGTGGGCATACCTCATCATTCATCACCCAACCACCTCCTACTATTTCTAACTGCCCATTCTTCACCAAATTTGTAAAAGATTCCTTTTTATCCTCTGAGGCATCTCTCCACCACCTTTCCAAGTAGGACATCTCTTCCCATATGAACTTCCGCCTACCATCCTGCAAATACAATTTCAAAATTTACCAAATCTAACAGGCTGCCATTATTTGTTAATCAGAAAACAAAAGTTAACAATTTCTTGTTTCTCCTTGATTCAATAGTTATAAATAAGTCTAAGTGCACAATAACCAGCTTTTTGTAAAATACATAATCCAAGAAGCAAAACAGCAACTAACAAGCTCAAAAACCAAATGCCAATCAAAACACTCAATTCATTCAACCATTTCAGCACAATCCAACATATTCATCAAAACTAACTCCCAAAAAAGAAACACCATAACTCCCAAAGGAATCAGAAGGATGACCGAAATTCCATTTCTTTACAAAGGAAAGGAAAGATAAAAGAATTCCCATTATTTCATTCAGTTCACCTCACTTCAGCACTATTGATCAACAAAAGCCTAACAAGTTTCAAAAATCAAACGCCAATCACAATTCTAACTTCATTCCACACTAAATATCAACATAAAAGAGAAAAAGAAGAAACTAACCAGCTGAAAAATCAAATTCCAAGCAAAATTAAAACTTTTTTCCAACAACAAATATCAACAAAAAAGAAAGACTAGCAAGCTCAACAACCAAATCCCAATCAAAGTCCAACTTTATTCAGCACTAAATATCAACAAAAAGAAAAAACTAACAAGCTCAAAAACCAAATTCCAATGCAAATTCCAGCTTTATTCACCCCATTTCAACAAAAACCCATCATAAGTAACCTCCCAACCCAATCCCACTCCCCCCCCCCCCCCCCAAACCAATAAAAAGAAAACTCACCTTTGATAAAGTGTCAACAATGGTATTCAGTATATGCCTTGACTGCCTCTCATAATACTCTTCCACAGTGAACTTCCACCCTGGATCATTATGTGAATGAGGTACCACAAAAACCTTCAATTTTTCACTATCCCATTCATCTCCATTGTAACTAACTTTCCACCCTTGTTTCCAAGCCCCTCCATCTTTATCCAAGAACTCAATTTTATCATACAGTTCTTTAGTCGTTACGTCTACCACGGCACCGTTCTGCTTTGGATTCAAGGTGGGCTGTTTTCGAGTTACGGTTTTCCGAATCGTAGGCTTTCGGGTTGTGGATCGGGGCTTGAAGTGGGATGATATGGGTTTCGGGATACCGAAGAGAAGGAGAGTTAGGAGGAAGAAGAGAAGGGATAGGGAAAGAGATATGGTGAAGAAGTTGGTGAAGAGGTAGTTGATCAGAGCCGTCCGTTTGCGTGACTTTCGAGCGGGATGGGATTTGGGGGTCGATTTGACGGTGGCTGATGAAGAAGGAAGTAACGACTGGGCCCATCCTCCGCCACGGCGGGTGTTGCCAAGGTAGGAGGAGAAGGGCATTTCTGAGGATTGTTATTTTGCTTCTCTTTCCCCTGTTTTTTCTTTGAAACAGAGCTTCCTTTGTTTTGCTGTCTGTTGGGTGAGTGCGTGTGCTGGGATCCAAGGATTTTCTTTGCTTTTTTTATTTTTAAAGAAGAAATAACTTGTGTTTTGGTGAAGACTGAAGACTTGACTTGGTCAAATATGACTTTTAATGTTGGTCCCTTCATTAACATGAAAAAAGCAATGCAGAACAAAAAATTTCATTTACTAAGGAGGAGGTAAATCCTTGTTCTATCTCTTTCATCCCAAAATCTTTCAATTAAATTTTTAAATACTTATTGCTAAAAATTTCTCTTAAAAATAAGAAAATAATGAAATTGTTGCTAAATCTTTCTTGTACAAATAAGATAAATTAAAATGAACCTCACTCTCTGTAAAAAATTTGTAGATTTTTCTAAACAGTTTAAAAATTGTGTAAAAAGGAGTATGCACCACATTCTAGTTCAACACTTGCATTTTAATTATAATAAAAACAAGAACCTAATACTATTTAGAAATCCAACAAAGAAAATGAACACAAAGCTTAATATTATTCCAAAAGAACAAAAAAATAATGAAAAAAAATCCATCATTTTTACAAACAAAACTCCAATGTTTTAGGTTTATCTTGTTTTTATATTTTTAAAATTTCTTAAGCTTTAAAGCTCCTAAGAGGATAGTTACAAACTGAAAGTGTGAAATTTCTAGGGCTTTAGCCTTTTAATTTATACTTTGGTAGCAAGTCTTCTTTTTTGTGTTTTCAAACGAAAAGAAAAAAAAAAACTTTAGAAACCCTTCACCTTAGATTAAAGATAAGGAAGTAGTTCTATTTGATGAGCATATAAAAACTTATTTATTCCAAAATTCTTTGAAAATTTTGTCACAGTCCAATTTTCGGACCATGACTAGTGCATGGGCCCAATAGGCACAGCCCACGAAATCCAAGCAAGCCTTTCTATGTAATCAAGTTCATACTTTCTTCAAACATTCATAAAGCCATGTTTTGTAATTTTCCACTATAAGTACTGTAATAACATACTATGACAACCAAGAATTTACATTTGTATTATCCAAAATATGGTCGTACATTTCCCATCTCATAATGGCATCATCAAATCCAAATTATACATATATTGTTTGTAGCATAACTCTTAAAGATTTACATCACGTGTATATGTACACATGCAACAGACGCTCGACGACCAGCGAAGTGACTTGGACAAGGGTACGACTACTGAGCGCCAAGATACCTACCAAAGGGTGAACACAAGCGGATGCCTTATTCTAGGTTCCAACTGCCTCCGAATTTGAAAACATGAAGTTTAAAAGAGTGAGTATAAACTCAGTGAGTGAATATAAGAAGGGAACAAGCAAATGATACGAAGAGATTTTGAAAACATGATGCACTTTAGTTACAAACAATGCAATTTAGTTTAATTTCTTATAAAACCTCTTAATTCAACCCTTGATTATTTAATTCCTTATCATTGAAAATCCATGATAACCCATGAAGTTGAAGAGAATGAAAAAGTTTTAAAATATCTATGTAAGACAAGCAAAACAAAGGGTTTATTGTTGGAACGGAAAGGCATTCGCTGCAACGAGAATGAATTTCCACTGCAACAAAATTCAGACCAAAATCTGGAACCACTTGAGAGTTTCTCGTTGCAGCAAAAACAGAGCCAATGCACACCCTCCCCCAATGCAGCGAGATTCATTTTCGCTGCAGTGAGAATCTGGCTAGATGAAGTTAGGAGAAATTTTCATTGCTATATAAATCCAATCCCGTTGCAACGAAAATCAACTTAAACACATTTGACAATAATCAAGTTTCAATAGTCAATGCAATCACATATTAATTCCAAACCTCTTTATATAGTAAATATATATATATATAAGTATATACACCACCACCGCGTCACCCAACTCATGTGCACTCCCACACCGCACATAGCCGAAGTCACTGTGTGCATCCCCCACATCGTGCACAGCTAATACGATTGTGTCCATCCCCCACATTACGCACAGGCAATATCATCATCCACACTCCCGTATCCGTCATCTTTGGCATGTGCGCGATCTGGCATGTGCTCCCTCACATCTCGCACATGCACAGCTATATTTATTACACAATATCATCTCTCAATGCACAACACATATATGTTTATATCAACATAATAAAGGAGTACATGGATTCATCACATCACATTTCACAACACAACACAAAAAAAAAAAAGTTTCATCAAGGGCTTGTTTTCGCATGCATTTTGAAGAAAAATCAATTAAAATATTTCAAGTGATTCATTCAAACATATATACATTTACCCAAAATATTTTAATGCAAGTTCACTCACTTGTTTTTATTAATGCTTTTGGATCGACTCCAACTTTGACTTATGCTCCAAGTGAAGGTGTGGGGCGTCGTTGGAACCTATCACACACAATAATATCATAACCAACTCAATTTACATAAATGTTACTCCAAAAGCTATTTTCTAATTTAAACTTTACTGGTTATTCCTAAGTAACTTCCAATTACCATTTGACTAGCTATCTATTCTCTGTACTCTAGTAACACTAGAAATAAATAAACAAACCTCAAAAAATAAAACAACTCACAACTCCACTTACTAGCCATTATCAACAACCTAACATCAATCCTAATTCATTACTCACCTTGGTAGATTTGTAGTTGAATTCTTTCTCAAGAGTTCTCAAGCTATTATGGATAAACTCTCTCTCTCTCTCTCTCTTTCTCTCTCTCTCTCTCTCTACAATGTCTAGCTAGTGAGAGAAAGTATTGAGAAAAGACTTTTGAGGGTTCTTGAAGTGTAGAAGTGAAAGAGCATGAAAAATCCTATGACAAGGTATATAAAAACATAAGTTTTGAGGTTACCATGAGAAAATTTATGAAGGTGTCAAAGCAAGCTTCCATGGAAGATGAGAAAACATGAGAAGGGGAGAAGAGATTGAAGGAAGAAGAAGAAGCTGCTGGAAGTTAGAAAAAGCTATTGGAAATTAGATATTTATATCTAAAGTTTATCCAAGTTTTACTTAATTTATAAAAATACCCTTAACAAGGTGGCTTTATCTTCCTTCTATCCTTTGTGCAATCTTTTTACTCTTTTGACACTAAGACAAAGTTCATAATAGTCTAGAAATACTCAAATTCATGAAAACTTAAAAATTTCGACTTAAGCTGAAAAATGACCATTTTGCCCATACTATGGAAATTATCATTATTTCTATTTTCTTTGTTTATTTATCATTATATACATCATTCATTTATTCCTTAGGCCTTAATAATATTAGGAAACCTACTTCTAGAAGCTCACCAAGAAGATGATGAAATTACCCCTAGTTCGTGTTATCGCGTCTACTTCTATCTACGTGTCTATAAAGATCGAGGCCTCACAAATTTCCCTTGAAAAGCTATATTTTTAAGCTACTATATGTATTTGATCTATAGAAGAGATATAAGCCAAATGGGTGTGATTTAAAAGACAAACAAGCATTCTGGAAGAGAAGTATTAATACTTTTGAACGAGGTATCGATATTGTTAAAAATGTTTGCTCAATAATAATGCGAAAATATTCAAGAGAGGGTTTGTAACACCCCTATTTTTTTTATATGGTCTAAATGTGATGTTGACCAAGTGATTTTACGAGAAAACTTGATAGGTTGATGCATATGCTCATGGAGCATGCATATGGCTATTGTGGTCTATAGAGAAAGACTTCAAATTTCAATGTGCATTGAGGATTCTAATAATATGATGCAGTAGCTAAACCAATTGATGAGCTAAATTGAACTTTGAATATGGCTACACTTATAGGTGTATGATTGTGAATATTGGTATAAAAGAGAGTTTTTAATGGAATTGTGCATATGTTTTACACTTTGACACCTAAATACAACATTAAGGCAAATATAGATAAAAATGATAAATTAATCCTACAGCTTAAGGATTTGATTTAACTTGATATATATTTGAGAATATATGTATCAGGATTTGAGTTATATGAGTTATTTCAAGTACAAGACTAATAGGGAAGGAATTTTGGGGTGTTAAGTTGGATTTTTAGAAGTTAGAAAAGACTTAAAACTGCTTATAGGAGAAAATATATCGATACATTCTTGGTAAGAAGAGCAATATAAGGTGTTCTACAAGAATTCTATTGATATATTTAAGGATGTATCAATGGATTTGGAAATTTGATGAACATGTATCGATACATTGTCCCAATGTATCGATACATTTGAAGTTGAGAGCACCCAAAATCATTCTCCTGAAATGTATCGATACATTGCCCTGATGTATCAATACATTTGGTCCCAATATGAGCAAATGTATTGATACATCATTGAGGAAAGGCAAAAATAAAAAGAGGTCTGGGCATCAGGCCATGCACAAACCCTCACCTTTTTTTACTCTCTTTCTTTCTCTACCCCATACGAAACCTTAAGCCCTCAAATGGCATTTACAGCCTATTTGAGCTAGATCCAAGCTATGAAATCAATCCAGAGGTAAGATTACATGTTTTTATCGATTAATTTTCGATTTAATCGGTTAATAACCTCGAATCTAGATATTTTCAGATTTGGTCAAACTCTCTCCCCTTGAGTTTATTAGAGATTTAGAGCCTAGATTTGGACAACCTAACTTCTAAGGTAAAGATGGCTAAAGGGGAGAATGGAGGCTATTGATGTGTTTGTGAGTTGGAGGATGGCTAAAGGCTAAAAGTTGAGCTTGATTGTAAGCGTGCCACTGATTGTCAAGGTGAGTAGGATTTAATTAAATGCATGTAATGCATCTCACATAATATATGCACTACCGTGGTACTTAAATGCTATGTGTATGCCTAGATGAGAATACCTAGGCTAGAGAATTAATATGTGTATATATGTGTGTGTGTGTGTGTGTGTGTGTGTGTGTGTGTGTGTGTGTGTGTGTGTGTGTTTGCATAAAGGTATGTGCCTACGCTAGAGAACAAATATGATTGTGTGCCTAGATAAGGATGCCTAAGCTAATTAGTTACCTAAGATAAGAAATTTGTGTTTGTGTGTTTGTGGTGAGCCATAAGTGGCACTGTGTTAGAACCCCATGGTATGTAGGACTCAGAGTAAGAGGCTTACACATGGTGCAATATGAATTATGTATTAAGGATTGTGCCAAATTGTAATGAATGAACTGCCCAATTAGGTATATGGGCATGATATGTATTTGGGTTAATGGCACAATGATCGGGGTGATGTTAAGTATGTGAGGCCAAAGAGCCATGATTGCTTATGGATATGATTTATGCATGCATGCTCACGTATTTGTGGTTGATTTGAGGATATGCATAAGGTTGTTAAGCCATGATTGATTGGATTGAATATGATGAATACCCATGTGGGGGTTAAAGGCATGAGGACCGGTAGATTGATTATGTTTCATTTGATGATGCCTTAGAGATTTGAAGGCACTTAAAATTATATCGAGCTTAAAGATGACTGAAACTTATTGAATTTGTGTCACAACCTAAATTCAGGGGTTTGTGACCGACACACGAGCCCAGCAGGCAAGCCCACTAGACCCGAGCAAGCCTTGAGTCCAAAATCATATAACACAAATGCCAAAGGATTTATAATCAAACATTCATAACAAATTCAAATATAATACATTTTCCCTGGCTCACAGTACATACAAATGTTCAAAGGCCATACATTGGCCATCAAATTTGGGTTCATACATAATAACTCTTATACAAAAATTCATATGGCACGTCGTGCCTAACATATTTCACTGACTAATCAAACTGGAAGGTGGAGGGCCCACACAAACTCAGTAGAGTGACAAGTTGGGAGGGAAACCTATTAGATGCCAATTACGTGTCTGTCCAATTGATGATAAATGCCACATAACCCCATGGCTTCTTTCCTTTGCACGTAGTACGACAAAGGGGTGAGTCATCTAATACTTAGTGAGGGGATGCTACCATAGCATAATATTTCATATATATATGTGAGACCTTGACCTCTATAGACTCGTAATTAGAAGTAGACACGATAATATGGACTAAGGGTAATTTTATCATTTCTTCTAATAAGCTTCCAAAAGAAGGTTTTCTAATATTTTAAGGTCTAAGTGAGCATAAGAACTGAATGAATGATGTATAATGATGAAAGCACGAAGAAAACTGGAAGTGAGAATAATTTTCACAACAGGGGCAAAATGGTCATTTTACACCTCGAGTAAAAAATTTTAAGTTTTGTGAACTCGAGTACTTTTAGACTATTATGAACCTTGTCTTAGTGTCAAAATAGTAAAAAGATTGCACAAAGGATTAGAAGAGAACAAGCTAACTTGCTAAAGGTATTTTCGTAATTTAAGTGGAGTTGGATAAGCTTGAGCTATAAATATCTTTTTCTTCCAACAACTTCTTCATTCTCCAACAGCTTCTTCTTCTTCTTCCCTCTCATCTCACGTTGCTTCCATCCTCCATGGAAGCTTGATATGAAACCTCCATAACCTCTCTCAAAATAGCTCTAATTTTCAAGCTTTTGTGCACTTTTGCATAGAACCCATGTGCTCTTTCACTCTTTCACTTTAAAACCCTTGAAAAATCTTATTTCCATACTTTCTCTCACTAGTTAGGTGTTTTAGAGAGAGAAAGAGGGAGCTTCAATATTAGTTTGATAGTTTTTGGAAGGAATTTCAAATACAAGCTACCAAGGTGAGTAGTGAATTAGAATTGATTTTTAGTGTTGAAAATGATTAGTGTTTACACTTGTGGGTGTTTTGGTAGTTGAGGTTGTTCATTCACTTTAGAGTGATTAGGATAGTGAACATAGATAGCCACCTAAATGGCAAGGGGAAGCTAGATAAGAGAAAGCTTTTAGAATTTATAAGTATGTGAATTGACATAATGGTGATGCTAATGTGATGGTAGGTTCCAACGAAGCCCCATCGCCCCATTTGGACCATTAGGGAAGTTAGAGTCGACTAAAGGTTCAACAAAATACCGGTGAGCGAACTTGCATTTCAAAATTTGTTTTAGGAATATGTATGTGTTTGCACAAAACATTTGAATGAATTTATCTAATTTTTCTTTAAAAATCTACCTAGGGAACAAGCATTGAGTGAATGTTTTTATCTTGTGAAAATGTCCCATATAAATGGTTCATGTGTTATAGCAATATGTTGATATGTATAATATGCATTATATGTTCCTTTTGTGTGATGATATTGACCAGGCTATGTGCGAGTGGGAGTGCGCATAAACCGATGCTAACCTAGTTATGTGTGAGTGGGAGTGCGCATGAGCCGATGCTGACCCAGCCATGTGCTAATGGGGAGTGCATATGAGCTGATGATGATGATGGGATGGTGTGCATGATGATTGATATATATATATACACACACATACATAGATATGTGTGTTATCAAAAGCTCATGAATATGGTATATGGTTGTAATGCATGTGAAAATTTGACATGTTGAACTTTGGGAATTTATTTGTGTTTCATGTTGCTTTTGTCATTTCAGCAGGATGGCCTTTTCTTGAGGGAATGGAGACTTTTTCTTAGTGCTTTGTTTCTCGCTACAGCGAGACTCTCGGGTTTGAGGGTTTTTACCAGACCTGGTTCTCGCTGTAGCAAGAAAGTTGCTGAAGCTTCTCGCTGTAGCGAGAAACTTTCTATTTTATGGCGTGAATTTCGCTGCAGCGAGAAATTTTCTGTCTTGCTTATTATCTTGTTCGATTACTGCCCTATTTTCCACTTCTTTGGTACCATAGTTGAGCATGGATTTCCAACATTAAGGAGTTAATGAATTAAATTTGAAATGAAGAGGTTTGTTGAGAGACCCTCGGCTAGCTAAGAAACCCTCGACCAATTGATAATTGGAGACCAATATCGCTGCAGCAAAAATTCATTCTCGCTGCAGTGAGGACCTGTCGTTTCATATGGCTAGCTTGTATATCACTGAAGCTTTCAATCTTCAAATTCTTTGTTATGTATGGAATCATTACTATCAAGTGATTGAACATTTAAAGGTTTAACAAGGGGTTTTAATAAGAATGAAACTAAATTGCATTGTTTTGAAAATAAATGCATCATGATTTCTTTGAACTTTCCTTATCGTTCGCTTGTTCCCTTTTTATGTTCATTCATTGGGTTTATACTCACCATTTTCAACTTCATGCTTTCAGATCAAGAGGCAGCCGGTAACTAGGTCGAGGTGCCATTGTAGATTCGTTTCCTTGGTAGGTATCTCGGCATTCAGTAGCCGTACATCACTCGGGTCTCTTCGTTGGAAATCGAGTCTCCTTTTTTATATGTATAGACAAACCTAATGTAAATTATTAGAATACATGTTGTAGACAATACATGTATATTTTTACAATTAATGCCACTATGAGTTGGCAATGTTTAGCATTTTTTTTTATCCAAAGTTATGAAATGCGACTTAGCAACTTTTAATGGAATGATGAACAGGTCATATCAATAGACTTGCTTGGGCTTAGTGGACTACGTCCATTGGGCCCATGCACTGGTCATGGCCTAGAATTTGGGTCGTGACAATATATATATTATATCTAGGCCTATCTGGCCATAATATATTCATATTTAAACATCTCAAACTCAAAAGTGCAAGGATCATCCTTGTATTCTACATGCATAACTCATAATTTCAAATCCTGCCGGATCACATCACAACGACGTATTATATCCATAATTCACAAGTTCTATGTCGACAACATACCACAAATTACATTTATTAATTCAAGGCTTATCCGTAAAGCCGTCACCATCAAACTAAGCTTCTTAGGCACATCTTAGTTACCGTACAAAACCTTAAATATCATTCATAGTAAGTCACCACAATTTCACATTCAAATCAATTCATGCCATACTCAATGCATGTCGTCATAGTCAAACGAAATCAAAGGAATGGTTTTGCCCTGGACATAGTCTAATCACACTTGGTGGCCAACTAATGGAAAATTAGATCACTCTTAGAGCAAAGTCACTGGTGGAGAAACAGATCATGCATAATGCTGGAGTAACTGGCAGAAAACAAATCACTCATGTGTCGAAGCAACGAGCAAAAAATCATATCATCGACTGGAGAAATATCCTGATGTCGGCATCACTCAAAGTAATCTCAATGGATGGCATCGAAGCACTGCAGGTAGGAATCACATGTCGGATTAATTCCACCGTCCCTGCTTACCACCACCCCTGTAGGCACATAAGTCATAGGGCATGGGACTCCATTCAACCTCAAGTCAAATCAACATCCGGAGTTCATCCCTCGGATGGAACACATAACCAAAAATCAGGCAATCGTGCTTGTGACAGTCCATATGTCTACATCAAATCACAATCAAATTCATCGAGCTTCAGTCATCTCTAAGCTTAATATAATTCTAAATGCCTTCAAATCTCTAAGGCATCATCAAACAAAACATAATCAATCTCTAGGCGCTTATGCTGATAACCCCACATGGGTACTTATCATATTTAATCAAAGCAATTATGGCTTAACAACCTTATGCTTATTCTTAAATCAACCGTAATTATGTGGGCATTCAAACATAAATCATGTCCATGAGTGGTCATGGCTCTTCAGCCTCACATGCTTAACATTACTTCAATCATGTGTCATTAACCCAAATACATATTATGCCCATATTCCTAATGCGGCAGTCCATTCATCATAATTTGGCACAGTCCGTAATTCATAATTCGTATCACACCATAGGTAGGCTTTTTGCTCTAAGCCCTACATACCATGGGTTCCAACACAATGCCACCATTTGGCTCACCATAAATCACACAAACATAGATTTTCTATCTCAGATAAATAATTAGCCTAGGCACCCTCATCTAGGCACACAATCATGTTCGTTTTCTAACCTAAGCACATACCTCAAGGCAAACATACATATGCACACACACATATATGCATATATGTATTAATTATCTAGCTTAGGCATTTCTCATCAAGGCATACTCATAACATTTAAGTACCATGGCAACGCATACATTATGCAAGATGCATCACATGCATTTAACTAAATCCCACTCACTTTGAAAATTGAAGGCAGATTGCAATCAAGCTCAACCTTTAGCCTTCAGCTCACAAACACATCAATATCCTCCATTCTCCCCTTAGACACATTAAAACATCAAAATCATAATTATTTCCTAGCTTTTGAAAATATCTCAACTTCTCAAAAATACCCAAATTCAATATATAAGCTTAATCTTCCAACAAATGAGCTAAACCCTTACCTTAGAAGTTGGGTTGCCCAAATCTAAGCTCTAAATCTCCAATAAACTCAAGGGGATGGAGTTTGACTAAATCTGAAAATATTTAGATCCGAGGTTATTAACTGATTAAATCAAAAATCAATTGGTAAAAATGCATAATCTTACATTCGGATCATTTTCCAAGCTTGGATCTAGCTTATATGGACTCCAAATGGCATTTGGGGGCCTAAGGTTTGAAGAGGGTAGAGAGAGAATAAGAGAAAGAGTTGAGAAAAGAAATAAAGCGGAATGACCCAAAATCCCTTTTTATTTTTGCCTTTTCGTTTTGATGTATTGATACATTTGGCAATGTATCAATACATCTACCATAATTTCGAATAAATGTATCAATACATTGAGGCAATGTATCAATACATTTTGGGCAGAATGGTCTTGGGTCCTCTCTGCTTCAAATGCATCGATACATGTCCATCTTTCCAAGAATGTTCCGATACATTTGCTAATGTATCAATACATCTTGCCTAGATTGCACCTTTCTTGCACCCAAACTTTCAAAAATCCAAACATAACACCCCAAAATCATTTCCCTTTTTTGCCATACTGCAAAATGACTATCTTAACTCATAGTCCTCATTCATATACTCAAACGCACAATCAAATCTTGAGCTAAACTTCAAAATTCAGGATTTATCAACCATTCCTCAAAATTTTGGCTAAGCCTCAAGCATTTGCAAGTCAACTCATCAAGAATGCTCAATGTACTCTAAAATTCAAAGTCTTTCTCTATAAACCATAATAGCTCGTATGTATGCTCCACACGCATATAAGTCAAGTTTTCAAGTTTATTCATCAAATCACTTGGCTAATACCACATTTAGGCCATATCAAAAATCAAGGGTGTTACAATTTGAATATGATTTGATGTGGATGTATGGAATGTCACAAGCACGATGGCTTGATTTATGGATATGTGTTTCGTCTGAGGGATGAATTTCGGACGTTGATTTGACTTGAGGTTGAGTGGAGTCCTATGCCTTGTGACTTTGTGTGCTTGTAGGGATGGTCGTAAGTAGGGACAGTGGCATTAGTCTTGCTTGTAGTGCTTTGATACCACCCATTTGAGATTACTTCGGGTGATATTTACCATTGAGAGATTACTCCAACCAATGATTTGATTCTCTGCCAGTTGCCTCGGCGTTGAGCGTGATTTGTTCTCCACCCGTTGCTACGACACGAACATGATCTATTCTTCACTAGAGTTTTTGCCCTGAACGTGATTTGATTCTTTGTAAGTTGGCCATCGAGCGTGATTTGACTATGTCCAAGGCAAGACCACTCATTTGATTTTGTTTGATTATGATAACATGCACCGGGTATGGCATGATCTGATTTGAAATATGAATATATGGTGGCTACTATGAATGATATTTGATGAAAAGCTTCGAAATAAGCAATTATTTGTAAATAAGATTTGAGTTTGTGCTCAACAACTAAGGTGTGCCTATGAAGCCTAGTTTGATGATAATGGCTTTAAAGATAAGCCTTAAATCGATATGATTTGATGTGACCGTTAGTATAAGCCCTACAAGCTAATATGTGGTTGTATGGGAATTACAATTTTGAGATATCCAAGTATCTCTATACTTCAACCTATGAGAACAATTGCTTACTACCAAGGTGGTTAGAAGATTATGAAATGAGTTTCATAAGTCTCCATAAAGCTAATGATCTAATTGCAAGAAGAAATATGGAGATCAATAAGAGTAGGCACTGCACCAAGCTTTTATCATCTTCAGGATATATGATGAGGGAATGAATTACACTGAAAAACTGTACACTAAAAGGTTGTCAAAGAATCCTTTGACTCTCTTAATAATTAGGTGGCCATGATGCATTGCTAGATGCCAATCATGGTCTATAGAATTGAATTAGTTAATTTAAATTGAATATGATTCATTTAAATTAATTAATTAATTAATAATATTATAATTCAATTCCATTGCCAACATGTTAGGAACCTAATGGGTCACACACAAAGGTTGCAATTTGGATTAAATTGAGAGTGTGATGATTTAAGTTAGACTTAAATCAAATTCTAGGCTTTAACTATTAAGGACCTAATTAAAAGAGTTTAATTAGATATTGGTTAAATATTATAATTGTTATAATATTAAGGACTTATTTTGCAAATTTTAATAAGTTAAACCTAGATATAAATATCACATTATAGCCATTCTTTTTTTTAGTGGAGAAGGATTTTTCTCTTTAGTGCTGCCATTCTTGAGACGTTTATTTCTTTTGAAAACTTCTTCTTTGATTCTTTGCTGGAAATCAAAGAAGAAAAGAGGACAAATCGTTGTCCACTTGCTAGCACAAGCCCGTGGCATAAAGCTCTCACCTTGAGATGGATCCGTTGCAATCGTGTGTGCATCATTGGAGGCCAAGCAATTGAGTGGTTGGGATTCTTTCACACAAAAGGTGTTCACGGTTTTGTCACCAAAAGGAATCCATTTGATTACGATATCATTTGGAAAGGTAAAATTTTTATTTTATTTGGTGCTTAACTTTGCATTAAACAACCAATGTGATCCAAAGGTAAGAGGCATGGGTTTTATTTTATTTCAATTTTTTTTCTGCTGCGTTAATGCTCTAATCATGCCTTTCCTAGCAGTGGTATCAGAGCCTTCCTTGGCTCGTTTTAATGCAAAGGTATGTCTTGTTGTTGTTAATACTATGTTCGACATAGATGTGAAAATTCGGGTGTCAAATGGTGAGTTCAAGTTTACATAATTCTGTTTTGAAATTGTTTGATATTTCTGAAGAGTTTTATTTTGTAAATATTATATTCTTATTAATGAGCATTAAACATGTTTTAATGTCAAGAATTTACAGATTAAAGTTTGCATAAGATGCACAAAAATCAACAAATGGAGGAATGGAGATATGGCTATTAAGGGCAGATTTTGATTCTGTCCAGGTTTGGTTTTTTGCATCATTTCAGCAAGCAAATGAGTCCTAAAAATTCTCAAAATTTGCAGAAATGATGTTAAGTTGATGTCCTTTGAAAATGTTTCAAATGTGGCTGAAAACCAATACCACAAAGTGAGCATGAAGCCTTGAAACCATGACTAGTCACTACTGCCAGCAGCAGACTTTGAGTCACGATTTTGCTTGTTTTCAGTAGGCAGAAGGCATCCAAAATTGATGCTAATGATGATGAAAGAGGTTTCATACCTTAGCTGATTGGAGGATTATGATAACGATAAAATCCCAAAATTTTATGCCACTTTAATGACCAAGAAACGTGGTCAATAAAATTGCTGCAAGCAGTGTTTTGAATGCCACGGTTTTGGCATTTTGAATTGCCTTATCTTGCATCTTAATTTGATGCAATTTAAAAATCAATTGATTATCAGATATTTTGTGGAAGTAGTTCCATAAAATTAGCATATCAAAATGGATTTTGAAAGTTTCCACAAAATAAGGAATTTGATTCCTACAAAATATGGAAATTATTTTAATCAATTGATAAATTAAAATAATTTGACATATTAAATTTAGGAATTGGTTTCCTAATTTTATTGAAATCAAAATTATTTTAAAATCTTCCATAAATTAAGGAATTAGATTCTTATATATTATGGGAGTCTAAGAATAAATAGGCAATTTAAAATCAGAGGAATATCTCCATAATATTAGCTATGGAATTCGAATTTGACAATTGGATAAATGAAGATTTTATTGTCTTAAAATTACCAAATGAGATTAGGTGATTTAAGACATAAAATCTTTAACATCTGATTGGTAAAGGATAACCTTAAATATTTGAACAAAGCAAATTAAAATTGTTTTAATTTGTAATAAATCCTATCCTAATAAGATTAGAATATGGATAAAGGTTATTTATATTCATTAGTAAGAATTTCTATATATGGAAATTGTTTCTTTATATATGGAAATAAATTGATATCCAAAAAAAAATTGAAATTAAGTTAATTCAAAAGTTGAATTTAACTAATTTCAAATAAATCATGTGATTAACAATTTGAACAAGACATAGATTTAATTTTATGGTCATGTGGATGGATGAATATGGATGATTATGGACTAGGCCCAATATGATTGTGGATGTATGGTTAAATTTTATGATGGTATTTATTTATTAAAAAGGGTCTGCGCACCCTGCCTTTCTCTCGATTTTCTGAAATTGTAAAATTCTTTCCTCACCTAACTCCCCTCGGATGTACCACAGGGTTTCTTTACTAAAATGTAATTAGTTACATATAAGTGTAGAATTAGGATTAGTTTAGGAGTTATTTTACAATTTGAAGATGAAGACCTAAAGGCGCCATGAAGATACGAGGAGGAAGATTACAACATGTTGTATGTTATACCCTAGGTTTGACCAAGTTAATTTCCTTCGATGGCTCAAGGAAATTAGTATAGATAAAGTCCATAATCATCCAAAGTAGTATGCATGAGATAGATTTATTTATGCAATTAATAAATGCTATGCATGCAAAGATGAGACCTTAACTAAGTCAAAAATAATTAAATATTTAGTCACATGTAACGCATGATTAAGTTGCCTTCCACCATATAGCAAGATAACCTGGCTGCTCTTTTAATTGGAGATTTGTTGAGCACACTCAAGGTCACACTTTTACACGAGTATGCTTGAGCTATTGGTGGGTCTTACTCAACTACTTTCATAAAATTTGGATGCTTGGAAACTTGATTATTATGGAAATTAGAGGCAATGGCTAGGCGAAACATATATGATATGTTTAGGCAATGTGTTGTCACCTAGCTGATCTAGGAGTTGTATAGAGATACAATTGGTAAGCTCAGTTACCTACCTAACCTAGCTATCATGGCTTGTTGAGCACACTCAAGGCCATGACTAGATGGATGGGATCTTGGCCCACTAAGAGAATCCTAGTAAAGATCTCTCGAGGTGATATGGAGGGTTATCATCTTGAAAAAAATAGTGGGAGCAATCAATTTAAGATTTACTATCTCATCTTAATTGATTATAATACATGATTACTCATAAACGTTCTTTAAATGTCTAGGTTGTTAGAATGCGAATACATATTACTTTGCGCAGCATATTTGACGTCATCATGAAATTTGAGCCAAAATGTTTGGACTGGTATATCAAGTTGAGAAATGTTCTCAAATATCTATTTAGAATAGATGTCATTAAGGAAGATATCCTTGCCTTCTTGACAAGGTCAAAGAATGAGAAACTTGTAGAAGTTTCATCTTTAACCATGTATATGATTGAAGTAAATCTGTCTACTATTGATCCATCATCATAGGTATTAGGTACTGGATATGGGTCACACTTTTGTAATGACATAAAGGTGTTGGAAATGAGTAGAAGATTAACAAAGGGAGAAGTGGTCCTAAGAGTAGGAAATGGAGCAAAGGTTGCTGCATCGGCTGTGGGGATAGTTACCATACCTTTACCTTCTGGGTTTATTTTGGAATTAAGAGGCTGTTACTATGTTCCTTCCATATCTTGAAATATCATATCTGTATCATACTTGGCATTATATGATGATATGGAATTTTGCATTAAGGGCAATTGTTGTTCTTTCTCAAAGGGAGAATTGCATTATGGTGTAGAGACACATTCGAACCGTCTCTATATTATTGATCCTAAGAGACCCATACTTAATATAGAGGTCAAGAAAGCAAAGAAAGATGATCCAAAACTATCTTACATCTGGCATTGTAGGCTTGGACACATCAATGAGACTCGCTTAACCAAGTTACACAAACAAGGTTACATCGATCCATTTATTTATGAATCTTATGGAACATGTGAGTGTTGTCTCCTTGGTAAGATGACCAAGTCGCCTTTCACTAAAAAGAGTGAACGAGTTGGGGTGTTACTAGGACTTGTACATTCGGATGTATATTGTCCTATGAATACTAGTGCTAGAGAAGGATACTCCTACTTCATCACCTTCACAAATGACCATTCTCGCTATGGTATGTATATTTGATGAAATATAAATCTAAATCCTTTGACAAGTTCAATGAATACAGAGCGGAGGTTAAGAAACAAACTGGAAAGAGTATTCTCACTCTTAGATCTAATCGAGGAGGAGAATATCTTAGCCAAGAGTTTCAAGATTATTTGAAAAGAGAATGGGATTCTCGTACAATGGACTCCTCCAAGGACTCCATAGCACAATGAGGTATCTAAGAGAAGGAATCGAACATTATTGAACATGGTTCGATCCATGATGAGTCATGTAGATCTTCTTATATCTTTTTGGGGATATGCCCTAGAAACTGCTACTTGCATACTAAACCAAGTTCTTACCAAATTAGTTGATAAGACACCATATGAGATATGGAGTGGGAAAAGGCCCAACTTGTCTTATGCTAGGATTTGGGGATGTACTGCTTATATGAAGCTTACAATGTCTGATAAGCTAGAAGCAAGATCAGACAAATGTAAATTTGTGGGATATCCTAAAGAAACACACGGATATTATTTTTATAATCCCATTGAGCAAAATGTGTTTGTCTCAAGGCATGCCACTTTCCTTGAGAAAAAGTTCTTAAATGAAAGGGCTATGAGGGAGTAAAGTTATACTCGAAGAAGTTTGAAACCCACAAATTGACATTCCATTGGAACTTGAACTTGAGATTGTGACATCTGATATACAACCACAATCTCAAGAAGCACAACCACTCAAAAGGTTTAGTAGAATACATCAAGCTCCAAAGAGATATAGATTTCTTTTGGAAAGGGACGCATTACCCATAAATGATGAGCTTACAACCTATGAGGAGGCGATGTTGGACATCGATTCTGAGAAATGGCTAGAAGCCATGAAATCTGAAATGGATGCCATGGATACCAACCAAGTATGGACTTTGGTGGATCCACCTGAAGGGATAAAACCCATTGGGTGCAAGTGGGTCTTTAAGAGAAAGACCGATGTAGATGGCAAGGTACAAACCTTTAAAGCTAGACTAATAGCAAAAAGTTATAAACAAAGACAAGGTATTGACTTTGAAGAAACCTTTTCACCAGTTGCTATGCTTAAATTCATTAGGATTTTGCTTGCAAATGTTGTATACCATGATTATGAAACATGGCAAATGGATGTAAAAACTGCATTCCTTAATGGAAACTTGCAAGAGGAAGTGTACATGACACAACTTGAAGGTTTTATATCCAATGCTAATGCTAATAAGGTGTGCAAGCTTCAAAAGTCCATTTATGGACTTAAGCAAGCTTCTTGGAGTTGGAACATCTGTTTTGATGAAGTTGTAAAAGGGTTTGACTTCATCCAAAAAAATGAGGATGAACCATGTGTCTATAAAAAGGTTAGTGGGAATGCCATAATTTTCCTAATGTTATATGTTGATGACATATTGCTTATAGGAAATGATATACCATTGCTGCAATCTACAAAGATTTAGCTGTCCAAACAATTCTCCATGAAGGATTTAGGAGAAACAACTTGCATTCAAGGAATAAAGGTCTATAGAGATAGATCTAAAGGTTGCTAGGTCTTTCCCAATCCACATACATAGACAAGGTGCTAAAGAGGTTTAGCATGATGGAGTCTAAGAAGGGACACTTGCCTATGTCGTAAGGCATCTATCTCTCCAAGGGCATGTGTCCAAAGAATCAAGAAGAGAGAGATTGCATGGATAAGATCCCATATGCTTCAGCAATAGGATCTATCATGTATGCGATGCTTTGCACTAGACCAGATGTATCTTACGCTCTAAGTGTCACCAGTATATACCAAGCTAATCCTGGTGAAAGTCACTGGATAGTTGTGAAAAACATCTTGAAGTACTTACGAAAAACTAAGGATGTATTTCTAGTTTATAGAGGAGGTGAACTCCAAGTTAGGGTTTATACGGATGCAAGCTTTCAAACAAACAAAGATGATAGCAAGTCGCAAAGTGGATATGTGTTCACACTCAATGGAGGTG